>NC_133405.1:27361280-27664310 GCF_047511655.1 Castor canadensis
ATAACATGTTATACTAACAATAGTATTTCATTTAGAAACTAAACAGCAGAGTCATATGTTTACAAACACTGATTCCCAGATCTGTTGTTTTAAGGGCTATTATGATGGACATGTAATTGGTTAATTGTAATTCACATCTAGATTTCAAAGTACCAAATGATTGATGTATCTTAAAATATTTCCTAATCTCTCCTTGTAGGATATACCATATAGGTTGGCCTTTAAAATATGGACAGGATTCAAAAATATATAGGAAGAAAACAAGATCATAGTAAATTATTTTCCATTGAAAGAGTGACTCAAATTTTAGCATGCATAGGCATCAGAATATCCTGGAAAGTTTGTTAATTCATCTGATGCTAATCCTGCCAAAAGAAGTTTTAACACCATAAATTTGGGAAGGCCTAAGAATTTTCCTTTGTAAAAAGTTCCTAGATGATGTTAATGTTTATGGACAACACTTTTAAACCCAGTGTGTTGAGATTATGAGCTTTTGTTGAGAGTTTTACACCATATTGAAATGAAGAAAAATTGAAATCAATATACAAGCTTTGAAAAGATTTAAACTTTTCATATTTAAGACTGAAAATGACTTTTAATTACATAGTAAATCTAACACTTGTAATATTGTTTAATGAGTACTGAATGGGAAGTTGAAAACCTGATTTCTGCTCTACACAACACTGACTTTGGGTAAATCATATAGTCTTCTGGATCTCCATATCATCCAGAATACCTTATTCACTTAATTACAGTGTCATGAATGTCAAACAAAACAATGTTAACTTTTAATCTTTTAAAATGAAGCAAATTGTCTAAATCAATACCTTTCTCCCCTGTGTAGCTTCTGGACTCTATATAGGTACTTTAAAAGCTTCTAAAAACATATTTTCCGATTTTCTAATTAAGTTGCCCAACCAAAAAAATAGATACTAGACAAGATATGACTGAATAAATATATATACAATAAACTCATACAATAAATTCTCATACAATATATTTTGTTACATACCTATTGTTTTAAACAGATTCCTACTGGCCTACCTAGTATGTCTTCTACCCAAATACCACTAGTAAAATTCTTATATTTTTAAGGACAGTAACAAACATAATATAAAAAATGCATATTACAATCACCATTGCAAAGGAAGTTGGTTGGACCATGTATCACGTTTTTAGGTAATAAAATAAGAGTGGAAGTTGATGCAATGAACTACACTTAGCAATCATCCATTCTTTTTCTTTGGAGTGCCCTTCCTCCAGACAATGTGAACATGAGACGTTATTCACTGGCAGTCATCTTGAGGTGGAGGATAAGATAAGACTCTAGAGTTGATGGACAAGAGCAAAAGAAGGAGGTGAACAATAGTGAGATATCTTTCTCTGACTCTTTATTTCTAGTGTATTTATGTGAGAGAAAAATTAACTCTAATAATTTGGTTCATTTTTAGTTGCTCTGGAGGTTTTTCTTTCACAAATGCTGATATGAGCTGAATTATGTCCACTCAAAATTGTTATGTTGAAGTCCTAACTTCTAGTACCTTAGAATGTGAGTGCATTTGAAGATAAGATCTTAAAAGATGTAACTGAGTTAAGATGAGTCATTAATATGGGCCCTAATGCATTATGACTAGTCCTATGTTAGAAGAGGAGATTAGGACATAAACATGTGCAGAGAGAAGACCTTGTGAAGACACGGGGGGAAAAGGGCATTAACAAGTTAAAAAGAAAGGCCTAAGAAGAAAACAACATTACCAACATTTTGATGGCAGACTTCTAACTTCCTCAATTGTGAGAAAGTACAATTCTATTTTGTTAGTCATGCAGTCTATGGTATGGTTATGGTAGTCCTACCAAAGTAATACATAGCCAAACCTAGGTCATATAGGCTACATTAAAAAATCACTCATTCTTCTACTGGATCTTATAACCTACCTGGTGATGCAATTAAATAAGCAATTACAATTAAACAACTACATGGTGTTGCAAATCTGGCATGGTAAATCTTTAATATATATTTTTGAACCAACAAATAAATAACTCAATATTTAAAATATCAGTAAGGCTGTCTCAATAAAGAAAAAAAAGATATGGGAATGTGTATGCAGGAAGTCATGACAAAAGGCTAATATAAAAAAAGTATAAGGCTGTTGTGAGGAAAATGAAAGGGAACCTATTTTAAGCTTCTTGTTGCTATAATAATCTATACAATAATTTAAGATAATTATATATGAAATCATTGGGAAAGGAGTTGTAGATTTTTCTGTATAAATTTATAGTCTCTTTGAAGATGAAAATGCTTACTGAGCATCATTTTTGTCCACTGACAGCCATCATGGGTGACTTACTGAAACTTATCTAGACTGTTTGGTGTCATATACTCAGTTGACCAGAAAATTGTCCCCTTCCACTTGGAACATAACCCCAGTAAATCACCCAAAGAAATGCTTTTGTTTCAGACAGATTGTTTAATTAACACATGGATAAAAATGTGCT
Source organism: Castor canadensis (assembly GCF_047511655.1). NCBI lineage: Eukaryota > Metazoa > Chordata > Mammalia > Rodentia > Castoridae > Castor > Castor canadensis. Next base: position 27,363,777 of record NC_133405.1, read on the forward strand.
CTTCATTAGCAAGATTTTTATATTCTTGAAGCCTCAAATAGGATATATTAGGAAAATTCTCCTAGAGGAGAATTTCAAAAGTAATCCGCCAAGGGGGACCTGTCAACTATTTTTGAGGAGAATTGACTAAGCAATTAATGTTAAAGTAGCACAGATATTTCCCCAATTAATGTCCGCTTGGAAACAGTGCAGCTCAAGGAGTTGACTTCACTGTACTCATGTATTTTTTAATATAATTATTTATCACACCATCTGTCACTATGGTAAAGTGTGATCTGTCACCCTTCTTCACAGTATAACTACAATCAAATCTTGGCAACAAAGTTCAAATACATTAAGGAAGTGAATGAAAATTTTTCACAAAAGGGTAATTAAGCCAAGATGGTGCACATCTGTAATCTCAGAATTCAGGATTCTGAGGCATGAGGATGATGAGTTCAAAGCCAGCCAACCTAACATAGTAAGATGCTGTCTCAAACAAAATAAAAAGCATTTAATATTTATCTGTAAATCTTTTTAGAAAGTGTCTGCATACTGTCGTTTATGATTTCTTCAAAGCTTCTTTTTTTATACAAACTTGAACTGAATTATGCATGATAAAATTATTAGAGTTTATGGATGAAATAGAATTAGAATATGGTTTAAAAGAATTAGATCTTCTGTGTAACAAATATTCTATGTTTTGTTACATTTTATAAATAATTAATGCTACTTATGCCAATTATTGATGGTTGAATCCATTTTCCAATTTTTTTTAAGAACATTATTTTTCATTTAATATATATATGGACCATGTTATATATACCAGTTATTGTGCTATTTTCAAAATGTAGACAAAGCTGTGATCTTCGTGTAGTTCACAGAGTGAAACCTTAGTATAAGAAATAAAACTAAGGGGATTCAATAAACAGTATGCAAATACTAGAGTGACACACTTAAGAAACACCTAATCTGGGGCTGGGAATGTGACAGTTCAAGTGATAAGAGTGCTTGACTAACAAGAATGAGGCCTTGGGTTCACCCATGGATCCCATTAAAAAAAAGAAAAGAAAAAAAAACCACTTAGCCTAGATTGGGGGTGATCATAGATATTTACTGGAATAAATGAATGTAATCTAACCTAGAAACAGAAGTGGTAATATTCAATTCAGATGGAAAGAATAATATGATAGATAGATAGATAGATAGTGATATACATACACACATATATAGGTATAAATATATATGTATGTGTGTATGTGTGTAGAGAATCATGATTATAGTTATATAGTTACAATTATGTAGCTATATACATAATTTGTATATGTGTGTTTCTACTTTCTATGTGTATATTTATACATATATTTGCATGTGTGTATATGTAGCAGCAATAGTCCATTTTAGATGCATATAGATCCCAACTTGACTAGTCAAAGCAAGTTAGGATTTACTATTGTAACAAATAATCTCAAAATCTCAGTGACTTAAACCCCAAATAGGCTATTTTATCATTCATAATTATGGTGTAAACTTTCAGGGGTTCTTGTTTGTTATACTTAAGGACATATTCTAATTGGGAAACTCCCTCAACACATACCTCACAATTGCATCAATAGAGAAAGAGCTAGGTCAGAGACTTGAACATCTTTCTAAGTGGCACATGACATTTCTGTTCATATTTTTTTAGCCTCAGAATGTCACCTGGCTTTACCACTTCAAAGTTTACCAGAAATAAAACACTATCATATGGAGGCTTCTTAAAAAACTAAACATAGATCTGCCATATGATCCAGCAATCCCACTCCTAGGGAAATACCCAGAGGAATGAGACTCAGGTTCCAGAAGCACCTGTATACCCATGCATATTGCAGTACTATTCATAATAGCCAAGTTATGGAAACAGCCATGGTGCCCCACTACTGATGAATGGAGTAAGAAAATGTGGTATTTATACACAATGGAATTTTATGCAGCCTGTCATTTGCAGGTAAATGGACGGAACTGGAGAACATCATTCTGAGCGAGATTAGCCAGGCTCAGAGGACCAAAAATCGTGTGTACTCCCTCATATGCAAACTTTAGATCTAGGGCAAAGGCAGTAACATTGTTGGACTTGGATCGCACGCTAGGGAGAGAGCACGTACGGGAAGAATTGGGATAGGTAGGAAACCCAACACTTGAAAGTGTTTGATGTCCCCACTGCAGAGGAACTAATACAATAACCTTAAAGAGACAGTTTGATTTAATTATCATACCCACAATCAGATTATTCACACAGCTTAATAAACTGAAACATGAAAATAAAATACATAAATATTAGAAGACAGTTTCACATTTATTCTCACAACTTCCCCTTTCAGGATACATTCAAAGCATGAAAAGTAAGCTCATTTCACAAATAAAGAATTTTTGTCATTCACAAATACAATATAATCCCTTATAGGTGAAGATGACCAGTGCAGTTATTACCGCTGCTATATAAAGTCAATTGTAGATGTATTTTAAGATTTTATTAAGCAGTGCCTTCCCCTTAATAAGTCCACAATCATCACTGTTTTAACTCCTCTAATAAAGCATGTCTTTATTAAGATATAAAGCATAAATGATATGGAGAATGTTATAATGATATAAAAATACTACTAGCTATTTAGTTGGTTATAGAAATGTCTTACATTATATGAAAGCTGCAAGGATTAAATAATTCAGTGCAACTTCAAATTTTAAATTAAATAAAAATATAAAATGTATGTAATATTGGCCACTTTTGGAATAGTGTCATGAAGAGCTCTGTAGACCCAGATCCTGGAGTAAAGAAAAACAACTATACATGATGAAAATTATACCACAGACATTTAGTGTTTCTGGAAATTGTACAGAAAATACAAATTTACATAATAAAACCTACTACCTACTCGATTTTAGTAAGAAGAAAAAGAATCATTGTTACTTGAGCAATGATCCAACACATTCCATATAAGTGCAAAAAATTTAGCTTTTTTTTCACCTAGCAGATTCTTTTCAATACCTATCTACGCTGTGATATTTATCAATACTTTGCACATTTTGATTGTATATTCATAAGTTGATGAACATTTGAGTTCTACTTTTAGACATTATGAATAATGTTACTATGAATATTCACATATATGAATTTGTGGGAACATTTATTTTCAACTCTTTTGAGTATGCAACTAGGAGTGGAATTGTTGGGTCATATGGTTATGTTTAGCTTTTATGTTTTAAAGCTTATGGTTATAGCTATGTTTAACATTTGAGTAATTATTAAATATTTTCCACAGAATCTACGCCATTTTGCATTTTTAAGAACAATGTATTTGGATTCCAATTTCTCATCATACTTCCCAATGAAGGTTATTTTTATGGAAATTTTTGTTTCAATTTAGTTACTCTAGAGTGTGAAGTGATAACTGACTGTACTTTTGAGTGCTTGTTGAATATTTGTATACCTTCTTTGGAGGAGTATTTACTCAAGCCATTTTGCCTGTTTTTGAATTAAGCTCTTTCTTAAGTCTCCTTCCTTTTCTCTTCTACATCAAACTCCCACTCTTTCCCCTCCTCTCCTCCTCCTGCTTCTCCGTCTCCTCCTTCTCCTCTTCTCCCTCTCCTCCTCCTCCTCCTAATCTTCTTCCTCCTCGTCCTTCTTCCTTTACTGAAGGTTAAACTCAGGGTCTCATGCATGTTACTGAAGGATTCTACCACTTGAATCATGACTCATTTCTTTTGTTTTTAGTGTTTTTCAGATAGCTTTTGCCTAGGCTGGACTCAGACCACAATCCTCCTACCTCCACCTTTCACATACTGGGGATTTCAGGTGGACACTACCACACCCAGATTGTTTTTGAGATAGAGTCTCTCTAACCTTTTGCCCAGGTTAAACTTGAACCAAAATCCATCTAAATCTTCCTCCCAAGTAGCTGGAATTACAGGTATATGCCAATATACCAGGTGTGGGCTGATTCATTTTCATTATTGAGTCTTAGTGTTCTTTTATGTGTCCAAGAAAAGAGACCATTATCAAATACATGACCAGCAAATGTTTCCCTCCATTGTTGATTTAGTAACCTGATGCTTTTAATATGGTGAAATCCAGTTTATTTAATTGTTGCTTCTCCTTTGGGTATTATATTTCAGAAATCAACACCTAATCAATATCATGAAGATTTTCATCTATGTTTCTTCTATGAATTTTATAGTATAGCTCTTAATTCATGGCTTTGTTTATGTTTGAATTATCTTTTATAGATGGTATGATTTAGGGATTCATATTCATTGCTTTGCATGTGGTTTTCCAGTTTTTCTATCACTATTGTTTGAAAAATACTATATTTTACCACTCTGAATGTCCTGTACACTTTTATTGAAAGAAAAATTGAAGCCAGATGTGGTAGTACATGCCTGTAAACACAGAACTCAAGAACTCAAAGCCAGAGCCAGAAAGACCAGCAGTTCAAATGCAATCCTGTGTAAAAATAAGTACAATAAATGACTATAGATATAGGGTTTTATTTCTAGACACTCAGTTCTATTCCATGAATCTATACCTCTATCTTTATGCAAGTGCCCCACTGTTTTTTCTTACTAAATTATCTTTGTCATACATTTTTAAACCAGGGCTGAGGAATCTCCCATCTTTGTTCTTCTTTTAAAAAATTATTATTCAGATTTCCTTATATTTCTATGTGAATTTAAACATCAACTTTCTCATTTCTAAGAGAACAATGAAAGTTAGAATTTTGATATGGATTCTGTTAAATCTGTTGATAAACTTTGGTGAGTAGTACCATGTATTCTAGCCCATAAATAAGCGATGACTTTCTGTTTATTTAAGCATTCTTTATTAAATTTCAACTTTTTTATTGTTTTCAGCATATCAATCTTGAATTGATAAACCCTTTGCTAAATTTTCTGAAACAAAGAGTGTAAAGGCACAAATTAATAAAATTAGATATGAGAAAGAGTATAGCATGACAAACACCAATGAAATTCAGAGGATCATTAGGTAACATTTAGAAAACATATTCTAATGACTTGGAAAATCTAGAAGAAATGGTTATGTTCCTAGATGTGTATGATCTACCAAAGTTGGACCAGGAGAATATAAATTACCTAAACAGATTCATTGCAAGCAGTGAAATTGAAGCAGTAATAAAGAGCCTCCAAACAAAGAAAAGTCTACAACTGCATGGATTTGCTGCAGAATCCTCCTACAATTTTAATGAAGAACTAATACTAATGTTCCTCAAAGTATTCCACCAAATAGAAAGGTAAGGAATACTACCGAACATATTCTATGAGGCTAGTATTACCCTGACACCAAAACCAGATAAGAACACAATATCAAAAAATTTACAGACCAATTTCCTTAATTAGTAGAGACTAAAAATTGCTCAGTAGAATATATGTAAACCAAATTCATTAACACATTAAAAGGATCAGGCAACATGATCAAGTTGGCTTCCTTGCAGTGATGTAAGGAGGGTTCAACATATGCAAATCAATAAAACATAATACCATGCATTAACAGAATGGAAGACTAAAATTGCATGATTACCTCTATAGATACAGAAAAGGCCTTCTATAAAATTCAAACACCTTCATGATATAATCCAGAATAAAACTAGGAATAGAAGGAATATACTTCAAGATAATTAAGGCTATATATCTTGAGCCTACACCAACATGGTATTAAATGGGTGAAAACTGAAAAAATTTTCTCCAAAGTCATGAAGGAGACAAGGGTGTCCATTCTCTCCATTATTATTTAATATATTATTTGAAATCTTAGCTAGAACAATAAGGCAAGAAAAAGAAATAAAAGAAATGCTATTGACAAAGTAATAGGATACACAATCAACATGCAAAAAATATCCTTTCTATATATCAATAATGAACAGGCCAAGAATGAAATGAGGGTAAAAAGTTCCTTTCACAAAAACCTCAACAAAATACCTAGTAGTAAATTTTAATAAGGTGGTGAAAGACCTCTACAATCAAAGCTATAAAATTTGAAGAAGGCACTAAAAAATGGAAAGAAATCTCATGGTCATGGAATGCAGAATCAATATTGCAAAAATAACTATAAGACCAAAAACATCTACAGAGTCAATGCAATTGCCATAAAAATCCCAATGTCATCTTCCCAGAAATACAATATACATCTTAAAATTAATATGGAAATGTGAAAGACCCTTGTAGACAACCAATACTGAGCAAACATTGCAATACTAGAGTTACCACAATACATGACTTCATATTATACTATAGAGCCCTAGTAACAAAAATAACATAGCACTAGCACAAAAACAGAAATATAGATCAATGTAGTAGAAAAAAAGATCCAGGAATAATCCCAGACAGCTACAGTCATCTTATTTTTAACAAAGTTGCTCAAACCATGAAGTAAAAATGACAACTTCTTCAATAAGTACTGTTAGAAAAATTGGATATTCGCAGGTAAAAGACTGAAATTATTTGCTGTCCCTCGTCCTGTAGAGAAAGAATTTCAAAATGGATCAAACAAATAAAAGTTAAACCTGAAACTTTGAAAATACTACAGGAAAATTTTAGGAGTACTCTTGAAGATACAGTCATAGGTAACACCTTTCTGAATAGGTCTCCAGTTGCTTAGGAAATAAGAACAAGAAATAAAAAATGGGATTGTATTAAATTGAAGCTTCTACACGGAAAAGGAAACAATTTCCAAAATTAAGAGACAACATACAGGAAAAGAAAAAATCTTTGCCAGTTACTTGTTGGATAAAAGATTAATATCCAGAATATACAAAGAGAACAAAAAGTTAAACTCCCCAAAGAATAAATAATTCAACTAATAAATGGTCAAGAGAATCAAACAATTCTCAAAAGAAATACAAATGGCAATTATATATGTGAAGAAATGTTCAACATCCTTAGCTATAAATAAAATTCAAATCAAAACACTGATATTTGACTTTATTTGAGCCAGAATGGCAATCAACAAGATAAAAAAAACTGTCAAATATACTAGAAAAAAGGAAACTATATGCTGTTGGTAGGAATGAAAACTAGTGCATCAACTATGAAAATCAGTATCAGTCAAAAAATAGAACTATCATCCTGGAATACCACTCTGGCATTCCACTCAACATATATTTGAAGAAATGTAAATCAGTATACAATAGAGATACTTGCACATCCATGTTTATTGAAGCATGATTTACAATAGCCATGTTATATATTCAGATAAAGTTTCAATCAACTGATTAATGGATAAAGAAAATATGGTATATATACACAATGGAGTATTATTCAGCCTTAAAATAGAATGAAATTATATCGTTAGCAGGAGAATAAATTGAAACTGGATATCATCACATTCAGTGAAATGAGCCAGACAAAGCAATACAAATATCATATGTTCTCCCTCACATACAGAATCTAAACCAAAATTAAAAATGAATGATATGAGTGTAAAATGAGTAAATTATTTGGGAGTTGGAGCCATTAGGAAGAGGTATTCAATGAGAGATTGAAGTGGAGATGGATATCATTGATGTATCATTGATACATGCATTTATTAAAATAGAATTTGATCAAAGTACATTAGATGTATACATGAATATATTACAATGAAACTTCTGTACAATTAACATATGCAATGAAAAAGAAATAAAAATGTTTTCATTAATTTTTTATTCATTTATTCATATGTGCATACATTGTTTTGGCTATTTCTTCACCCTGAACCATGCCCCCTCTCTCTCCCTCCACCCCCCTCACTGCCAGGTAGAACCAGTTCTTCCCTTTTCTCCAATTTTGTTGACAAATACAAATAAACAATAATATGAGTGACAAAGCGTTTTTGCTAGCTGATATAAGGATAGCTATACAGAGAGATTCCTAGCACTGCTTCCATGCACCAGTATATTACAACCCGAATTGACTCATCTCTACCTGACCTCTTCATTACTTCATGGTCACCTTCCCATATTGACCACTGTCATTTTAAAGTTACTGTATTAGCTCCTCTACAGTGGGGACATCAAGCATTTTCAAGTGTTGGGTTTCCTACCTATCCCCATTCCCCCTGTGACTCATGTCCAACAACATTATTGTGTTTGCCCTAGATCTAAAGTCCACATATGAGGGAGAACATATGATTTTTGGTCTTCTGAGCCTGGCTAACCTTGCTTAGGATGATGTTCTCCAGTTCCATCCATTTACTTGCGAATGATAAGATTTCATTCTTATTCATGGCTGAGTAAAATTCCATTGTGTATAAATACCACATTTTCTTAATCCATTCGTCAGTAGTGGGGCATCTTGGTTGTTTTCATAACTTGGCTATTGTGAATAGCACTGCAATAAACATGGGTCTGCAGGTGCCTCTGGTGTAACCTGAGTCACATTCCTTTGGGTATATCCCTAGGAGTGGGATTGCTGGATCATATTGCAGATCTATGTTTAGATTTTTAAGAAGCCTCCATATTGTTTTCCAGAGTGGTTGTACTAGCTTGCATTCCACCAGCAGTGTAGGAGTGTTCCTTTTTCCCCACCCACATCATTGCCAACACCTGTTGTTGGTGGTGTTTTTGATGATAGCTATTCTGAAAGTGGTGAGGGGGAATCTCAATCTGGTTTTGATTCGCATTTCCTTTATGGCCAGGGATGGTGAGCATTTTTTCATGTGTTTCTGGCCATTTGAGTTTCATCTTTTGAAAAAGTTCTATTTAGTTCAGTTGTCCATTTCTTTATTGGTTCATTGATTTTTAGAGAGTTTAGATTTTTGAGTTCCCTGTATATTCTGGTTATCAGTCCTTTGCTTAATGTGTAGCTGGCAAATATTTTCTCCCACTCTGGGTGGTCTTTTCAGTTTAGACACCATTTCTTTTGTTGTGCAGAAGCTTTTTAATTTTATGTAGTCACATTTGTCCATTTTTTCTCTTAGTTGCTGAGCAGCTAGGGTTTTATTGAGGAAGACCTTGCCAGTACCAATTTATTCCAGAGTATTCCCTGCTCTTTCCTGTACTACCTTCAGAGTTTCAGGTCTGATATTAAGGTCCTTGATCCACTTTAAATTCATCCTAATATAGGGTGATAAACATGGATCTAGTTTTAGTTTTTTTGCAGAAAGATAACCACTTTTCCAAGCAATATTTGTTGATGAGGCTGTCTTTTCTTGATCATATATTTTTGGTGCCTTTGTCAAAAATAAGGAGGCATAGCCATGTGGATTCATATCTGGGTCCTCTATTCTGTTCCACTGGTCTTCATGTCTATTTCTGTGCCAGTACCATGCTGTTTTTATTGCTATTGCTTTCTAATATATATTGAAGTCAGGTACTGTGATACCTCCAGCATTGTTCTTTTTGCTGCATATTGTCTCTGCTATTCCCAGGCTCTTTTGTTTCCAAATGAACTTTAGGGTAGATTTTTCAATCTCTGTGGTAACTGTCATTGGGATTTTGATGGGAATTGCATTAAACATGTAGATTGCTTTGGAAATATAGCCATTTTTACTATGTTGATTTTACCTATCGATGAGCAGAGGAGACCTGTCCACCTTCTGTAGTATTCCTCATTCTCTTTCTTCAGGGGATTGTAGTTCTCCTAAAGCTCACTCACATCCTTCTTTAAGGTTACTTTTAGCTATTTGATTTATTTTGAGAATATTATAAGTGGGATTGTTTCCATATTTTTTTAATTTGTTTGTTGTTAGTATATAGATTTGTTTGTTTTTAGTATATAGAGAAGCTAATGATTTTTGTAAGTTAATTTTTTATCCTGCCACCTTGCTGTTGCCTTTTCTTCTCCTGTGGTTTTTGTACTGCCTGTCCTTTCATGGTTTTGTTTGCTTTCCCTCTCTGTGTGCAGAATTCCCTGAAGAATATTTTGTAGTGTGGCTTGGTGGTCATATATTGTTTTATTTTCTGCATTTCAATGAAAACTTTTATTGCTCCATCTATTTTGAATGATAGTTTTTCTGGGTAGAGTATCCTAGGGTTCAAGTTATTTTCATTCGGTACCCGGAAGACCTCATTCCATGCTCTTCTTGCTTTTAAGGTTTCCATTGAGAAATCTGCTGTGATTTTGATGGGTTTACCTTTGTATGTTATTCAGTTTTGCTCTCTTATAGCCCTCAAAATTCTTTCTCTGTTCTCTGTGCTTGTTGTTTTAATTATAATACATTGTGGGGTAGTTCTATTTTTTCAAGTTTGGTGTCCTGGAGGCCTCCTGTACCTGAATGGGCATAGCTTTCTCTACATTTGGGAAATTTTCTGTTATTATTTTGTTGAATATATTATGAATCCCTTTTGCTTAGACCTCTTCTCCTTCTTCAATCCTCATGATTATCAGCTTTGTTCTTTTGATGGAGTCTGTGAGTTCTTTCATATTCCTTTCACAGGTCTTGAGTTGTTTAACTAATAGCTCTTCAGTTTGTCCTTTAATTTCCATTTTATCTTGAAATTCTGAGATTCTGTCTTCTGCTTGTTCTAATCTGTTGGAGTTGTCTTCCATTGTTTTTTGTGTTTCTTTATAATTCTTTTATCTGAGTTTTCCATATCATGGGTCACTTCCTCTTTAATATTGTCACTTTTCATCCTTAATTCATTTATCTCTGTATTTATTGTGTTCTCTATTTCACTTTGGTGTTTATTTAGGTGTCCTATGAGTTTATTTATTTGTTTCCTGTCTTCTCATATTCTTTATTTTTCATGTCTTGAAATTTCTTATGTGCCTAGCAACATCTCTATGAAATTCTCAGTGATTACTTGCAGGATTTCTTTTTTGAGGCTGTTGTTGTGGCCATCATTGTGTTCCTTGGTGTCATTTATCTTTGTTTCGTTGGAGTCTGGAACTGGGTATCCATTTTCTGCATTTCCCTCTGAATCTTATATTAAGTTATTTTTTGGGGGGAGAATGGTTTCCATCCCTTTTTTGTCTTCTCTTCACTCCACTTGGTACTGTGTAACTATGTGCTTGATAGGCTGGTTGGTGGTTTCAGTCACTTATTTTCTTTCTCTTGGTTTAATTTTGTTTTGTGGCTGTATTGGATTTTTAGCTTAGTGTGTGTATGCTATTTCTGTCTGTGTTCTGGTTGTAATTTAGTATTAACCAACCCACAATAGTAAAACTAATAAAACAGAACCAAACAAAACAAAAAACCCAAAGAAATCAATGGGGGGAGATAAAAAAACAAACACAAACAAACAAATAAGAAACAAAAGAAACAAACAAACACACACATACAAAAAAACTCCAGGTTCAGGAACAATAGAATTTCAGTCTTAGTTTAAGTTCTGGTGTTATTCTTCCCGCATCCAGTCCTGATGTTGGTATTTAAGTAGAAACTCTGTCATAGTCTCATCAGGTAGTTAGCTGATGTTTTTGTTTGTTCTTCTGTCTTTCAGTGGCAGCTGCTTAGTCAGCTCCTCCCTCAGTGAAGTGATGCAGTTTAAGTTTGTATGTTTTCCTCAGGTTCCAAAGATCAGCTCTGTAGCTCAACAGCTGTCCTGCTTTGTAGTTGGGTTTTCACTGTGCTGCTTTATTGGGGGATTGTTTCTTTGCCTCTCCTCCTTTCTCTGGGGCAAGGTCAGTGATCCATCAGTTGGCTCCATGCTGTCAGTGTGTTGTGATGGTTTGCTGATTGTTTTTCAATTTCGCAGTGTCATTTGACTTTGGATGTTACTCACTGGCTCAGGAGATGAGCTTTTGGACCCCTATCTGCCCTATTTCAGGCAGTGGTTTATCACTTGCCCATTGTCAGACCTTCTACTTTTCTTGCCTTTGTTTACTGAAAGTTTGCAGGGAGATCACCTGCTTGCCCTTCTCCCCTTCTCCAGTGTGTTTTCATCATCTGGCCCCCTCTGTTGTGTGTTAGTTTTCAGTTCCTTGTTTATTGTTCTTTTTTTTTGGCAAGGGGGTCAGTCTGCCCAGGGGGCTATGCTGGTTTATCTCAGGGGTGGCTGGGGAAATACCGCATGATACTTGGCTTTCACCTGTTTGGTCTGCCAAATGTTTCCCAAGCAGGTTTGGAGCCAATGTCTGGTGACAATGGGAGCCCTCCTGTTTTTTCAGTCTAATGAGGTGTAGAGAAGCTTTCTACAGGCTAGGGGTTCAGGATGTCAAAGTTTTGATTTTCCTTGGTGATTTACTTCTGCCACTGTAGCGTCAGGGTCTCAGCAAAATTTTTGATTTGTGGAGCCCACATTGTCTGCTTCTGTGCCCCAGTCTTCATCTTTCCGTTGTTTCAAGAAAAATGCATTGATCAGCCTTCATATGTGTGCACATTTTCTATAGTTTCTCTTAGTTTTGATTTCTAGTTTTATTCCATTGTGGCATAATTTAATTCCCAGAGTTATTTCAATTTTCTTATGTTGGTTAAGATTGACTTTATGACATAAAATGCAATCAATTTTGGAGAAAATTCTATGGGCTGATCAGAAGAATGTTTATTCTGAGGTCACTGAGTGGAACATTCTGTAGATGCCTGTTGCATACATTTGATTACTAGTGTCATTTAATTCTGAATTTTCTTGTTGATTTTTTTTTTGTCAGAGAGTGTATTGAGGTCACACATTATTATTGTGTTGGACTCTCTCTGTGCCTTTATATCTAGTAGTGTTTTGAATGAAAATTTTTTCATCCACATTTAATGAATATGTGTTTAAAATTGTTATATCCTCTTCATGGAGTATTCCGTTTATAATGCTAAGTGATCTTTTATCTTTTGATTAATTTTCTTTTTATGATTTTATTAGCATATAATAGTTGTAGAGGGAGATCCATTGTGAAATGTACATATATGCTTATAATAAATCTTAGTTAGATTTACCTCCTCTATCATTTTCCCTAATTCCCCCTCCCCTCTTCTTAGAACAAGTTCAACAGGTTTCATTATTGTTTTCATATATGGATACAAAACACATCAACCATATATACCCTTATTGCCTCTTTTCTTATGCCTATCCCCTCCCACTGGTACCTACCTCTGGGAAAGATTATTTTTCTCTCCTGCTCTTCATTTAAAAAAAATAATTATATATTGATAATCCAAGGGGGTTTTCCTTGGTACTTCCAGTCTCTCTCTCTCTCTCTCTCTCTCTCTCTCTCTCTCTCTCTCAGTGTGTGTGCACATATATATATACATATATATATACATAAGTATATATATATATATGATATATATACATAGGTATATATATATATATGTGTGTGTATATATATATATATGATATATATGATATATATATGATATTTGTGGTTTTGGGGTTTGAGCTCAGGACCTATACCTTAAGCCATTCCATCAGTGCTTTTCTGTGATGGGTTTTTTTTTAATGAGATATGGGCTCACAAACTATTTGCCCAGACTGGCTTCAAACTGTGATCCTCCTGATCTCTACCTCCTGAGTAGCTAGGATTATAGGCGTGAGCCACCAGCACCCAGCCAACTCTGTATATATTGTGCTTTTATCAAATTAATCCCCTCCCCTGCATTACTTACTCATTCTCTATCACCATGCTCCAGCTTACTGTGTAGTTCATTACATCATATTCATATATAATGAATATATTTCAGTATTTTTTGTTCTCTACTGTTTTCTTTCTCTCTCTTGTGTCCTGTAGACCCCTCAGACCAATTTACTAATACAATTTTGTTCTCTCTGTCACTATATTTATGTACACACATATAAGATCATACATGTTTCTCTCTATATATTTAACTTATATACCTAGATTTCATGTATGAGACAAATCATGCGACCTTTGATATTTTGAGTTTGACTTACTTTGCCTAACATGACGTTCAACAGTTCCATTCATTTACCTACAAACAACATAATTTCATTCTTCTTTATGGCTGACTAAAACTCCATATATACCGCATTCTTAATCCATTTATCAGGTGTAGGACATCTGGGCTGCTTCCAAAGCTTGGCTATTGTAAATAGTGCTGCAAAAAACCATGGATGTCCAAGTGATTCTATTGTATTCTGTAGCACATTTCTTTGGACATATGCTTAGCAATGTTATTGCTGAATGTATGATAGCTATATTTTTAGTTTTTGAGGGACCTTCATATTGCTTTCAATAGTGGTTATGTCAGATATGAGTTTAGTGTTTACTTTTTTTAAAAAGTTCCAATTTTTGGAATATCTTTTACCATCCTTTCACTTTAATGTTGTGTTTCTCATTTCTGTTGAGGTACATGCTTTTCAGGCAACAAATGGTTGGGTCTGTTTCTTTCTTTATATCTTATCTACCAGTGTGTGTCTTTTAATTGAATAATTAAAACTATTAAGATTCAGAGTTCTTATCAAACTGTATCTGATAATTCTTGTCATTTTCTTTTTGTAATATTTGATACTTTCTTAATCCTCATGTATTCATCTATTTTTCTAGTAAGACTTTGTCTTTCCTATATATTCACAAATATGAGAAATTACCTTCCACTCTGTGTAGGATCCCTTTAATAGCTTCTATACTACTGGCTCAGTGGCTATTTTCCTTCAGAGCTTGAAGTTCATCATTCTGTTCCTATCCAGCTTTAAGAATTTCTGTTGATATATCTAATAAATTTGGACTGACATAATCATGTGCCAATTTAAAATTTATGGCTTCCACTACTGGAGTACTGATCCTTTCCTTTCTTGTTTCTACTTTGGAAGAAAGAAGAAATGACCTTTACTGTCTTGGACTCAATGAGATGTAAATATTTACACTATTTGGGGGAAGCATGGTGGGCAAAACTATGTAATTATATGATAACACCATTGGATAAATAAAATTATAATTTTATTGGGGAATGAAATAGATTCCAGAAAAAGGGATTCTTAACAATTCCTTTTATATTAAATTTGTTTTTGAGAAGTCATAAAGAAATGGTGATAACTGCATGGGAATTGCACAAAATATTCTTTTGTGGCTATAGGTAGGGTTACAAAAGGAGGGGGATGAAGGAAGGAGATTAAGAAACAGTACTATAGATAGGTATATTTGATCAAAGTACATTATAAATATGTTGTAAGTTTCAAAATGAAACCCCCCTTGTACAATCAATTTGTGCTAACAAAAATTAAATTTTTATTTATTAAAGTAAATGTGTTCTGAATATGTGTTCTTGCTTACAGTATAGAGATTATTTTGTTGCTTGTTTTATAAATCAAATTGTTTTTATAGGAATTGTGATGATCAGTGCATTTTATGTTTGCTCCAAGACAATGTAAATATATTCTCCCCATTACTCTTATGTTTAGCCTTCAAGCATTTCAATTTTCTGAGTTGTGTAAGAGCCTGATTGATGTCACATTACATAATTAATTCAGGGGCTGAGCCACCTGAATGCAATGTGAAATAGGAGTGGGAAGGGAATTGACATGTCATCAGTCATTATCAGCAGGGTAGCTCTACCTCAGCAGTTTACTTATTTTTATATATTTGAAAACTCTTTGTCTTCATCTTTAAACTAGTTTAATTTCCTTCCTACTTTCCTTCCTTCCTTTTTTCCTTTCTACCTTCTTTTTTTCCTTCTTTAAATTTCACTTATTTTCCACCCAATTTCATACTACTTGCACAAAAGGACAAGGTCTGGCCTTGTTTTTGCCACTGATAAACATTGTATCAATAACAAACCTTGACAAAACTCATCCTTTACATGCTTGTAGATTTATTCCTTCTAAGAATAGCTTATTCCAATTCTGCTGCTTTAAAATATCTTGATGATTTAATCTAAAGGAGTAAAATATTTTCAAGTGGAAAGATCTTATGTCTGAACTGCTGCCTTTTCTCACCTTCTGCCATCACTCATCAAAATTAGATATGCAAATAAGATTGTGTCTTGATATCTCTGTTTCTGCCAATTGCAAAACTTTTCTAGGAAGGACTTTTTCAAGTTAACACTCAGTAAAAATATTGACCTGGTTCTATTTCCATCATTTAATCATAAATACTTCAAATTCAATAACACACAATGTGTGATACACAGAATAACAAGATCCTCCAAAGTAGTTCACATACTAATCCTTAGAACTCATGTTGACTTATAGGAGGGATATTGACGAATGATTAAGTTAAGGATACTGAGATGGGGAGATTTTTCTATATGACTCAAGTCAGTCCAACATAAGCACAGGAATCTTTCTTAGAGGGAGAAAGGAACATCAGCATTAAGGAAGGTGTCATGATGACAGAGGCAGAAAGAAAAATGTAACAACAGAAGCAAAGACTGGAAAAATATAACCAGGAAAAAAGGAACACAGCCTCTACAATCTGGAATGAATAGTTTACCCTACATCCTCTAAAAGGTATGAAACTTTTGATTTTAAGTCCATTCAATCAATTTTGACCATCTGTGCTCCAGAATTGTAAGATAGTAAATTTATACTGTTTTAGTACTAATTTGGCAATTTGTTGTCTCAGCAATAGGAAAGTACTACACAGGTATATCAGACTATTCTCTACTTGTGATTCAGGAAATTTGGAATTCAGCTCTTTGTCAAGTGGATCTAATATAGGAAGAGCTTTTTAGCATATTTTTAGGTACAAACATACTTAGATACCTAATTTTACATTTTTTTTAAAAACTTTCAATGTTAGAAGCCAGAGGTCCAAGCACCTTGTTCAGCATTGTGAGTTGAGTTTGCTGGTGAAAGGAATAGCGTTACAACTCAGACTTTGAAGGGGTGAGGAGCATCAAGTTTGTGCAAAATAGCCCCTTTCAACTGAATGGAGACACACTGTAGCTCTTGTAGGAAAATCATAAATGATAGAAGCAAGAGGGTCTTAGCACCGTTTTAGCACTGTGAATTGAGTTAGCTGTATGAAGGAATACTTCCTACCTCTCAGCGTTTTCATGGGTGAGGAACATAAGCTTTGTTCCAAATAGGCCCATACAAGAGAATGGGAGAAGCACTGTAGTTCTTGTTAGAGAATCATTAATGTTCGAAGCAAGATGGTCTAGCAACTTGTACAGCATTGTGAATTTGGTTACCTGTTTAAAGGAATACTGCCTACCTCTCGGTATTTTCTTTTTTTTTTTTTTTGCATTAGAAGTACAAATTATTATTTATTCTTTTTTTTTCTCATTTTTCTTTTATTATTCATATGTGCATACAAGGCTTGGTTCATTTCTCCCCCCTGCCCCCACCCCCTCCCTTACCACCCACTCTGCCCCCTCCCTCTCCCCCACCCTCAATACCCAGCAGAAACTATTTTGCCCTTATTTCTAATTTTGTTGTAGAGAGAGTATAAGCAATAATAGGAAGGAACAAGGGTTTTGGCTGGTTGAGATAAGGATAGCTATACAGGGCATTGACTCACATTGATTTCCTGTGTGTGGGTGTTACCTTCTAGGTTAATTCTTTTTAATCTAACCTTTTCTCTAGTACCTGTCCCCTTTTCCTCTTGGCCTCAGTTGCTTTAAGGTATCTGCTTTAGTTTCTCTGTGTTAAGGGCAACAAATGCTAGCTAGATTTTTAGGTGTCTTACCTATCCTCACCCCTCCCTTGTGTGCTCTCGCTTTTATCATGTGCTCATAGTCCAATCACCTTGTTGTGTTTGCCCTTGATCTAATGTCCACATATGAGGGAGAACATATGATTTTTGGTTTTTTGAGCCAGGCTAACCTCACTCAGAATGATGCTCTCCAATTCCATCCATTTACCAGCAAATGATAACATTTTGTTCTTCTTCATGGCTGCATAGAATTCCATTGTGTATAGATACCACATTTTCTTAATCCATTCGTCAGTGCTGGGGCATCTTGGCTGTTTCCATAACTTGGCTATTGTGAATAGTGCCACAATAAACATGGGTGTGCAGGTGCCTCTGGAGTAACAGTCTTTTGGGTATATCCCCAAGAGTGGTATTGCTGGATCAAATGGTAGATCGATGTCCAGCTTTTTAAGTAGCCTCCAAATTTTTTTCCAGAGTGGTTGTACTAGTCTACATTCCCACCAACAGTGTAAGAGGGTTCCTTTTTCCCCGCATCCTTGCCAACACCTGTTGTTGGTGGTGTTGCTGATGATGGCTATTCTAACAGGGTGAGGTGGAATCTTAGCGTGGTTTTAATTTGCATTTCCTTTATTGCTAGAGATGGTGAGCATTTTTTCATGTGTTTTCTGGCCATTTGAATTTCTTCTTTTGAGAAAGTTCTGTTTAGTTCACTTGCCCATTTCTTTATTGGTTCATTGGTTTTGTGAGAATTTAGTTTTTTAAGTTCCCTGTATATTCTGGTTATCAGTCCTTTGTCTGATGTGTAGCTGGCAAATATTTTCTCCCACTCTGTGGATGTTCTCTTCAGTTTAGAGACCATTTCTTTTGATGAACAGAAGCTTTTTAGTTTTATGAGGTCCCATTTATCTATGCTATCTCTTAGTTGCTGTGCTGCTGGGGTTTCATTGAGAAAGTTCTTACCTATACCTACTAACTCCAGAGTATTTCCTACTCTTTCTTGTATCAACTTAAGAGTTTGGGGTCTGATATTAAGATCCTTGATCCATTTTGAGTTAATCTTGGTATAGGGTGATATACATGGATCTAGTTTCAGTTTTTTGCAGACTGCTAACCAGTTTTCCCAGCAGTTTTTGTTGAGGAGGCTGCTATTTCTCCATCGTATATTTTTAGCTCCTTTGTCAAAGATAAGTTGGTTATAGTTTTGTGGCTTCATATCTGGATCCTCTATTCTGTTCCACTGGTCTTCATGTCTGTTTTTGTGCCAGTACCATGCTGTTTTTATTGTTATTGCTTTGTAATATAGTTTGAAGTCAGGTATTGTGATACCTCCTGCATTGTTCTTTTGACTGAGTATTGCCTTGGCTATTCATGGCCTCTTGTGTTTCCATATAAATTTAATGGTAGATTTTTCAATCTCTTTAATGAATGTCATTGGAATTTTGATGGGAATTGCATTAAACATGTAGATTACTTTGGGGAGTATCGACATTTTTACTATGTTGATTCTACCAATCCATGAGCATGGGAGATCTCTCCACTTTCTATAGTCTTCCTCAATCTCTTTCTTCAGAAGTGTATAGTTTTCCTTGTAGAGGTCTTTCACATCTTTTGTTAGGTTTACACCTAGGTATTTGATTTTGTTTGAGGCTATTGTAAATGGAATTGTTTTCATACATTCTTTTTCCGTTTGCTCATTGTTAGTGTATAGAAATGCTAATGATTTTTCTATGTTGATTTTATATCCTGCTACCTTGCTATAGCTATTGATGATGTCTAGAAGCTTCTGAGTAGAGTTTTTTGGATCTTTAAGGTATAGGATCATGTCGTCTGCAAATAGGGATATTTTGACAGTTTCTTTACCTATTTGTATTCCTTTTATTCCTTCTTCTTGCCTAATTGCTCTGGCTAGGAATTCCAGTACTATGTTGAATAGGAGTGGAGATAGTGGGCATCCTTGTCTGGTTCCTGATTTTAGAGGGAATGGTTTTAATTTTTCTCCATTAAGTATAATGCTGGCTGTAGGTTTGTCATATATAGCTTTTATAATGTTGAGGAACTTTCCTTCTTTTCCTAGTTTTCTTAGAGCTTTTATCATGAAATGATGTTGGATCTTATCAAAGGCTTTTTCTGCATCTATTGAGATGATCAAGTGGTTTTTGTCTTTGCTTCTGTTAATGTGGTTTATTACGTTTATTTATTTTTGTATGTTGAACCACCCCTGCATCCCTGGGATGAAGCCTACTTGGTCGTGGTGAATAATCTTTTTGATGTGTTGCTGAATTCGGTTTCCCATTATTTTGTTGAGGAGTTTTGCATCCATGTTCATTAAGGAGATTGGCCTATAGTTCTCCTTTTTGGAGGTGTCTTTGCCTGGTTTTGGGATAAGTGTAATACTGGCTTCATAAAATGTGTTTGGCAGTTTTCCTTCGCTTTCTATTTCATGGAACAGTTTAAGGAGGGTTGGTGTCAGTTCTTGTTTAAAGGTCTGATAGAATTCAGCAGAGAATCCATCAGGTCCTGGACTTTTCTTTTTGGGGAGACTCTTGATTGCTGCTTCAATTTCATTTTGTGTTATAGGTCTATTCAGGTGATTAATTTCCTCTTGGTTCAGTTTTGGATGATCATATGTATCTAGAAATCTGTCCATTTCTTTTAGATTTTCAAATTTATTTGTATGTAGGTTCTCAAAGTAGTCTCTGATGATTTCCTGGACTTCCATGGTGTTTGTTGTTATCTCCCCTTTTGCATTCCTAATTCTACTAATTTGGGTTTTTTCTCTCCTCATTTTAGTCAGGTTTGCCAGGGGTCTATCGATCTTGTTTATTTTTTCAAAGAACCAACTTTTTGTTTCATTAATTCTTTGTATGGCTTTTTTGGTTTCTATTTCGTTGATTTCAGCTCTTATTTTTATTATTTCTCTCCTATTTGTTTTGGGATTTGCTTGTTCTTGTTTTTCTAGGAGTTTGAGATGTATCATTAGGTCATTGATTTGCGATCTTTCAATCTTTTTAATATATGCACTCATGGCTATAAATTTTCCTCTCAAGACTGCCTTAGCTGTGTCCCATAGGTTCCGGTAGGTTGTGTTTTCATTTTCATTGACTTCCAGGAACTTTTTAATTTCCTCTTTTATTTCATCGATGATCCATTCTTCATTAAGTAATGAGTTATTTAGTTTCCAGCTGTTTGCATGTTTTTTGTCTTTACTTTTGTTGTTTAGTTCTACTTTTACTGCATTGTAGTCAGATAGTATGCACGGTATTATTTCTATTTTCTTATATTTGCTGAGGCTTGCTTTGTGCCCTAGGATATGATCTATTTTGAAGAAGGTTCCATGGGCTGCTGAGAAGAATGTATATTGTGTAGAGGTTGGGTGAAATGTTCTGTAGACATCTACTAAGTCCACTTGATCTATTGCATATTTTAGATCTTGGATTTCCTTATTGAGTTTTTGTTTGGATCACCTATCTATTGATGATAATGGAGTGTTAAAGTCTCCCACAACCACTGTGTTGGCGTTTATATATGCTTTAAGTCTTTCAGGGTATGTTTGATGAAATTGGGTGCGTTGACATTGGGTGTGTACAGATTGATGATTATTATTTCCTTTTGTTCTATTTCCCCTTTTATTAGTAATTTTACATTTAAAAATATCTCTTTTATCAAGGTCTTCTTTCCAACTCCATTTCTACTATCCTAAAAAAGGTTTCCAACATATATTTTAAAATATTAATCAGTAATCCTGCCTTTGGTTTTACCTCTCTACACTCTCTTCAATTCATCCTAAATGGCTACAAATTTAATAAAACTGATATATAAGCTTGTTCAATAAGTCCACACTTGGTATGTATAAAGCTTTCTTCTTCATTAGCATGTAAGAAAAATATTTCATTACATAGTTCTGCAAATTCATTATCTCCTGTAGTTTTTGTGCTGACTTTTGCCCAATACTAACCATTATAAACTCTGATTTCTCCATATGAACTATCATTCTTGTTTCCATGCACTTGGGACTTGAGGCTTTGTCATTCTTAATGTTAATGTATCTGGTAAAATAAGTATTAATTTTTCAGTCTAATTAAATGCTTACTCCTCCTCCATATTTTAATATCACCATAAGCTTTTGTGTATTCATTGAAATCTTTTGGATAGTGGGCTCACTACATCATAATTTTTTTCCATTTATATTTCATCTACCATCATGCCTAGTATCTAACATTTAATAATACATTTTAGCATTAAGTAGGTATAAAGGTTTTCCTTAGACCTTATCCCTGAGAAAACCTTTCCCCCATAAGCAAAGCTATAATGTTCAAATAATTCTATGGAATCAAATTTTAAGGATAGAATATTTTCTTCCCTTAAACTATCTTCAAGTGGCAGATATTAGGTTGCCAACTATTTTGTAGTGTAAAATTATTTCTGTAGAGCAATTGGATCATTTTCTTGAGAATAGATGTAAAATAATAATATTTATTTGCATTTCAGGTAACAAAGATACTTAAAAGTTCTGAGTTTTCTAATAGTACTAATTAATATTAAATAATTACCATTGTTTTATTTAGTATGGTACAAGATTGTGAGTTAAGGTTGAGAAGGACAGGCAGTCTCTCACCCTAACTGCATTATAAGGCTTGATAGAAAGAACTCATGACATTACTTAGCTTAGAAATTCACAAACAATTGACTAACTATATCATATCTTTATTGATCCCTTCTCATTAAAATATAAGAATGCCAATGCATTGTATAGTTTAAGAAGTAGCATTCACAGTATTTCATTTACTCTTTTTCAACTTAACATGTTCCAAACATAGTTTGAAAAATTCTAGCCCAGTAAACAGTACAAATCATCCACCTATAAAACTTTTTTTGCTTGAGAGACTCTGATAATTAACTGTGGGTATAAATTTTCTCTTTGATTTATCACGAAGAATTTCCTTGTGACCTCTATGCACTTGATCAAAGGAAAGGTATATGGATGACTTAAAAACAATGTGTTCCCATTTTCCTCTCTGTGTTTTAATCAG
The DNA here is from genome assembly GCF_047511655.1 of Castor canadensis. Lineage (NCBI taxonomy): Eukaryota > Metazoa > Chordata > Mammalia > Rodentia > Castoridae > Castor > Castor canadensis. The sequence goes on from NC_133405.1 coordinate 27,386,240, forward strand.
TACACACATAGTTTTACTTTGTGGAAAAGCATCTAATAGACTTCACTAATTATTAGATTTTACTGTTGTTCTTCTTATTCTAGTTAAATGAATTACTGTCTCTCAGAAGGTGACAAAAACATTCTATATTATGTATTTGTTTCTAAGTGCCAGGTCACTGCATGAAGTATACATAGAAGATAGTTGATAATAATAAGTTATTATTAAGATGCATTTAATGATCTTCTACATGAACAACCTTATTTCAAAAAGGACAGAGTCACATTTGTATCTCTTAATATAGTGTAATTTTTTAATGCTGGTATATTATATGAGTTGGCTGCCGTTCAGGTAGTAGAATTTAGTTTGTTGAATTCAATCATTATTGGACTGAGCAAAGTTAGGAAAAAGGAAATTGTTAGAGGGTGCTTATCTTTAGAAAGGAGAGCAATAAGGTATCCACAACCAGTGCCAAATTTAAGTATCAAGACTCTCACACAGGGTTTGAAAGATAGTCTTTGTTTGGGAGATGTGTTTCATCCAATCTGTACCATATGAGATTATTTCTTTGATTGTGGCATTTTCCCATCATATGTATTTATGGACAGCTGTTCATTCTAAAACAACTTGCTGGGTTCTTTTGAAATTGGTTTTATTTATCCCTTATGCCTACATTTATGCCTTCTTCATTTGCACCTTTTAAAAATATAGCTTTCAAGTAATAAATAAAAATAAAACTAGAAATAAAATGAAAATAATTTCACACAATGCATTTCATTCTCTAATTCACTTGCACACACACACACATACACACACACACATACACACACACATATATATATATATATATATATATATATATAAAATATTACTTTTCTGCCAAACTTCTTCATTTAGTAGAAGGGATAAATTTCTTTTTTTATTCATGCATTTTTCTTTTTTTTTCTTCTGTTTTATCATTTTTACATTACCTTACATGTGTATACATTGTTTGGACCACCTCCCCCTCCTCCCCCTTCTCCCCCCTCATCCCCCCTCTAGTCCCACTTCTGGGCAGAACCTGTTCTGCCCTCTTGTTCTCTGATTTTGTTGAAGAGAAAACATGAGAGGTGATTAAAAAGACAGCATTTTTGCTAGTTTGAGGTAAAGATGGCCATATAGAGAGATTCTTAGCATTGGTTCCATGCACATGGGTATTACCACCTACATTGGTTCATTTCTGAGAGAACTTTTTGCTACTTCCTGATACCCTTCCCATAGTGGCCTTTGCCAGGTTAAGATTACTATATTCACTCCTCTACAGTGAGCACATCAACCACATTCAAGTTTTAGGTTTCCTTCCCTATGCCTCTCATACACATTCTCCCCCTTGGTGTTTGACCCATGTCCAATAATATTACTGCATTTGTTTTAGGTTTATAATCCACATATGAGGGAGAACATACGTGCACATATTTTTGCATACTTTCTCATGCCCAAACATTTCAGGGTTGAATATTAGAATGGTGCAATTACATTTCCAGAAGTATAGGACACATTTTTCCTGATTTCTTTTATGAAAATACACCCTGTTAAAAGTAGAATTTTATTCATTAATTTGGGTGAGCTCTACAGAGCCAAGTGTTTTTCTCACAAGAGTCTTGTTTCATTTATGAAAGCAATGTCTCTCCAGTAAACTCTAGAACACTTTGCTTCTGAAGCAAACATTCTTCTCTAAACTTTATATTTTTAGATGGTGCATATATTTTCTGTGTTTGTTACTGAACAAGGCCAGTCCACTGAGTGTATCATGCATTTATATATACATTTGTTCAGTCACTAAATAAATGTATGAGTCCTACTATAAAACTTGGAGCAAATACTTTTCTAACTACTTGAGAAATAAAAATTAATTGAGCAGGATTTAATCTCAAAAGAGCTCACAGTGAAATGAAGAAAACAGTTGTACAAACAGGTAATTATAATTTATTCTATTACTTGTAAAGTTTAAAATTTTCAACGTCTGAAAATAAAGAACTTCACAAATCCACAGGTTCTTGAATCTTTATAGTATACTATTTTCCACTAAAAGAAGCAAAAAATAAATGCCATCTTGCTATCAATTCTAAGAGTTTTCACCAAATTTATAAATGAAACATTATTTATATAGACTTTCTCAAAATAATACTTCTATTGAGCACTTATATTGATCATTCAAATTCATTATTATCCATCACTTGAATAATGTTTTGCACTGGATTTTGCATTCACTTAAAAATCTTCATAGATTGTTTCCCTTAGTGTCCTCATTCCTACAAAAGTTTTAAGCCACTGCCAAATTTAAATTTCCCTGTTTAATTTAACTGTTTAATTTCAATTTTATTAATGTAGTTTTGTCTTCATGTACATAAATTGCAATGACTTGGCATATTTAGTTGCATTTTCTGGTGTTTAATCACTTTATTGTGCTACTGCTAATGAGATAAGAAGTAAAAATAGTCTCAATGAAAGCAATTTGCTAAGCTGAATAACTGGCCTAGGCACCAGTTTTTATCAACAGACACTTTTATAAAATTGAAAATAAAGTTTACTTATAATCTTCAAATTCTCCAAAGCTAAAGCAAGCAAGGACACTGGTTGCATATTCTTTTTTCAAAACAGGTTTTAGTAAAAGAGCACCTTAAAATTAAATTCTAACCTCATGGTTATTAGCAGTATAATTTTAGGTCACATAACTTTTTTCTCTGACTCTCAATTTTCTTACTAGTAAAATAGAACTAACAACAACAACTGAAAAGTCTCATTCCAAGGATTTAATATAATTATTTTTATGTATTAAACATAAAGCACACTGACTAGCATAAAGTTAGCCTTTGCAGTTTGGCAGTTTCAGTTCTACTCTTATGTATTTAACAAAGAGCAACAAAAACATATGTATGTGCAATGGTTTGAACAAGAATTCTGTCAAGGAAAAAAGCAGAGCTAGATAGTAAAATATTCAAACCAGATCTTTTTTCAGAACTATTGCAATAGGGGAAAGAGGCCTCAGTATAAAATTGTGCTCAGATAAAGACATTGTATGGGCAAATGAGAATTTATATAGAAGGCTATAGTTAGGTTAGAAGTAAGTGGATGGAAAATTGCTAAGTTAAAACATCAGAAATGGAATGGAGGAGGATTCTGGCTAAACAGATTTGACAAGATTCTGACAGAAGGCATGCCATGGTCTTGAGATATAAAAGGTGGCAGATGAGAAATTTGATCAGCTATGGAGGAAGATCAGAAATCAAGGGTGAGGATAATACCTAAATTGATTTAGCAAGATTCTTACCAAATCTGAGCTTAGTAGGGCATGCTGAAGAACACAGCATAGTCAAAAACGCAGACTTAGATGAGTCAGGATAAAATGTGTTTAATGGGGTTGGGTTGCAATTTTTAAAGCAGTTGTTGGTAATATTTCAGATCTAAATCCTCATTAACAAGTGAATAAGTAAGCCAGTTTTTGCATGACCATACAATGCACTACTGTTCAGCATTAAAAGGGAACAAACTATGAAAGGGGACATATTGCACACATTAATATGGATGAATCCATAAAACATCATATACCACTCATTACTTTTATGAAGCATGCTACATTTGAAGTCTACAAACAGGTAACAATCAATATCCTGTGCTCAATCCAACAATTTTCTTAGTATTAATGTTCATGCCTACCAATATATACATATGATCCTTGTATTGTGAAGAAACTTCTCCCATTGAATAGTTTTGAGTTCTTAAAGATGGAATTATTGTCCCTCAATCTGTATTTTGAACCTGTTGATTTTCTTCCTTCCATGTATCTTGAACTTTAATTATCTTCTATGTTTCCTTTATTTTTTATTACACTGCTTCTAATTCTTATAATATCAACATTAAGCATGCTTATATGTTTCACACTTTTAATACACTTAAGAAAAAAAAAAGAAATCCTATGCCTAAATGACACCATAGATAATGGTCTTAACTGATGTCTACAGAATATTTCATTGGGAAACAGCACAATATACATAGTTCTAAGCAGGCCATGGAACTTTCTCCAAAATAGATCATATTTTAGGACACAAAGCAAGCCTCAGCAAATATAGGAAAATAGAATAATAACTCCCTCCATTCTATTAAATCTAAATGAAATAAAATGAGAACTCAACAACAACAGCAGCAACAGAAAATAAGCAAATAACACATTCCTCAATGATTAGTGGCTCATAGAAGAAATAAGACAGGAAATCAAAAGATTCCTGGAAGTTAGTGAAAATGAAAACACCACCTACCAGATACTACGGGACACAGCAATGACAGTACTAAGAGGAATTTATATCCATGAGTGCATACATTAAAAGAACAGAAAGATCTCAAATAAGCAATCTAATGTTACATCTCAAACTGCTAGAAAAATAAGAACAAGCAAAACCCAAAAATAAGGGCCAAAATAAATGAAATAGAGACTAAAAAAACCATAAAAAGAATCAATGAAACAAAAAGGGGTTCTTTCAAAAAATAAGCAAGATTGACAAGCCCCTGGTAAATATAACTAAAATGAGGATGGAAAAGACACAAATTAGTAAAATCAGACATGAAAAAAGGGAAATAACAACAAACACCAAGGAGATGCAGGTAATCGTCAGAGACTACTTTGAGAAACTATATTCCAATAAATTGGAAAATCTTGAAGAAATGGACAAATATCAAGACACTTATGACCATCCCAAAATGAACCAAGAAGATATTAACTACCTAAACATTTCTATAACACGTAATGAAATTGAAGCAGCAATAGTTTTCCCAAAAAAGAAAAAGTCCAGGATCTGACAGATTCTTAACTGAATCCTGCCAGAATTCTGAAGAAGAACTAACACTGACCCTCCTTAAACTGTTCCACAAAATAGAAAGGAAAGGAACATTGCCTAATTCATTCTATGAAGCCAGTATTATGCTCATCCCAAAACTGGATAAGGACACTTCCAAAAAGGAGAACGACAGGCCAATCTCCTTGATGAACATTGATGTGAAAATCCTCAATAAAATAAAGGCAAGGTGAATCCAACAAATTATCAGAAAGATCATTCACCATGATCAAGTTGGCCTCATGCCAGGGATGTGGGGATGGTTCAACATATGCAAATCAATAAATATAATACAGAACGTTAATAGAAGCAAAGACAGAAACCACTTGATCATCTCAATAGATGCAGAAAAAGCCTTTGATAAGAGTCAACACCATTTCATGGTAAAAGCTCTAAGAAAACTAGGAACAGAAGAAATGTACCTTAATATTATAAAGGCTATATATAGCCAAGATCATACTTAATGGGGAAAAACTGAAATCATTTCTACTAAAGCCAGTAATGAGACAAGGAATCCGATTCTTTCCACTCTTATTCAACATAGTCCTGGAATTCCTAGCAGAGCAATAAGGCAAGAAGAAGAAAGAAAAGGAATACAAATAGGTAAAGAAATAGTAAAAGTATCTCTATTTGTAGATGACATGAACCTGTATCTCAAAGACCCAAAATCTTCACCCAAAAATTCTTATACAGCTTCAACAATGTAGCAGGATACAAAATCAACTTGCAAAAATCAGTAGCCTTTCTATACACCAACAGTGAACAAATTGAGAAAGAACATAGGAAAACAATTCCATTTACAATAGCCTCAAAAAAATTCAAATACCTAAGAATAAAGTTAACAAAGGATGTAAATGACCTATATGAGGAGAACTACAAGCCACTGAAAAAAAGAGATCAAAGAAGACTACAGAAGGTGTAAAGATCTCCCATGCTCATAGATTGGTAGAATCAAAATAGTAAAAATGGCTATATTGCCAAAAGCAATCTACATGCTCAATGCAATTCCCATCAAAATCCCAATGACATTCATCACAGAGATTGAAAAATGTACCCTAAGCTTCATTTGGAAACACAAAAGACCATGAATAGCCAAGGCAATAATGAGCAAAAAGATCAATAGTGGAGGTGTCACAATACCCGATTTCAAACTATGCTACAGAGTTATAGAAATAAAAACAGCATGGTACTGGCACAAGTACAGATATGAAGACCACTGGAACAGAATAGAAGGCCCAGATATGAATCCATGCAGCTACAGCCTCCTTATTTTTGACAAAGGCTCCCAAAACATATGATAGAGAAAAGACAGCCTCTTCAACAAATGTTTCTAGGAAAAGTAGTTATTTACCTACAGAAAACTGAAATTAGATCTACGCCTATCACCCTGTACTGTTATCAACTCAAAGTGGATTAAGGACCCATTTGTCCAATGGGTCTACATGAAATAAGGAAGCTTCTGCAAGCAAAAGAAATGGTCTGTAAATTGAAGAGACCACCCACAGAATGGAAGAAAAATCTTTGCTAGCTATACATCAGAGAAGGGACTGATAATCAGAATATTTAGGGAGCTCAAAAAGCTAAGCTCTCCTGAAATCTATGAACCAATAAAGAAGTGGGCAACTGAACTAAACAGAATGTTTTCAAAGAAAGAAATCCAAATGGCCAAAAACCTCATGAAAAAATGCTCACCATCCCTGGCCATAAAGAAAATGCAAATCAAAACCACACTAAGATTCCACCTCACCCTGTTAAAATGGCTGGCATCAACACCACTACCACCAACAAATGCTGGTGAGGATGGAGCGAAAAAGGAACTGTCATATAGTACTGGTGGGAATGTAAGCTAGTACAACCACTTTGGAAAACAATATGGAGGCTCCTTAAAAAACTAAACACAGATCTGCCATGTGAGCTAACAATACCACTCCTAGGGATATACCCAAAAGAATGCAACTCAAGTTGTTACCAAAGCACCCACACACCCATGTTTATTGCAGCACTATTTGCAATAGCCAAGCCATATAATCAGCCAAGATGCTCCACAACCAACAAATGGATCAAGAAAATGTAGTATTTATATACAATAGAATTTTACTTGGCCACAGAGAAGAACGAAATTTTGTCATTCTCAATTAAATGGATCTAACTAGACAACATCATCGTAAGCGAAGTTAGCCAGGCTCAGAAGGCCAAAAATTGTATGTGTCCCCTCATATGTGGATTATAGACCTAAAACAAATGCAGTAATATTATTGGACATGGGTCACACACTAAGGGGAGAATGCACACAGGAAGAATAGGGAAAGGAATGGAAACCTAAAACTTGAATGCGGTTGATGTTCTCACTCTAGAGGAGCGAATGTAGTAATTTTAACCTGGAAGAGGCCACTATGGGAAGGGGCCTAGGAAGTAATGAAGAAGTCTGGCAGAGATGAACCAATGTGGGTTGCAATATACATGTGCATGGAAGCAACACTAGTAATCTCTCTGTATAACTATCTTTACCTCAAACTAACAAAAACGGTATGCCTTTCTTATTATGTCTTATATTTTCTCTTCAACAAAATGAAAGTACAAGATGGAGAAAGGTTCTGCTAGGAATGGGGGGGGAGGTGGCCCAAATAATGTATATACATGTAAATAAATGTAAAAATGATAAAATAAAATATAATGAAAAAAAGAGGAAGAAAATCCTAAAATGTTGAGCTGCAATTCACCTCTAAGGGGACTACTAGTATCCTCACAGCATCCTTATGGGCCACTGACTCTTCAATTACCATTTGAAGTATTTGATTACATCCCCAACTATAGTACTTTTTATAGCATTATAGAACTGTGGCAGAGCTCTTTTCCTGCTCTGGACCCCACTCAAAGTTAAAAGATTTTCTGGTTACTCATAAAATGGACTGGAGTAACATAATCAAATTAAGAATATGCTGCCTGTCTTCAACATCCATAAAGGCCTATTCCATGTTGTGTCTCTTTTAGGATTATAGGAGTGGCCAGATGCAGCAATTTATTCTTCACCATTGACAAATATCTCAACATATCCACATGACTGAACTCCCAGACATTTTAGTGAGGCATGAGGCCCTGCAAATTTTCTTTGATTTATTTCCTACCGTCTGATATGCAAATGTCTTACCAATATGTCAATAGTAGTCGCTATTCATTGCTCACCAGAGTGAGTCAGCATAATATAATCAATATAATGGACTACTGTGATATTTTGTAGAAGGGAAAAGACAATCAATATCCCTGAAAAATAAATTATGACATAGAGGTGAAGTGTTTTTATACCATGAAGGTCAGAGAATGAATGTATATTGCTCATTTTGCTAGCTGAAGGAAAACTGCCAATGATGGACATCATTTACTTAATTTAATATTAGGAAGTACTGAGGTTAGAACTCATGGCTTCATGCTTGCTTGACCTGCACTCTACCATTTGAGTCCCATAGCCCTAGTCCTCTTTGCTTTAGTTTGTTTTTCAGCTCAAATATCTTATTTTTGTCCAAGATGGCCTGGAGCACAATACTCTTATCTCTGTTTCCTGAGTAGCAGGGATTAGCAAACATGTACCACCATGCCTGGAAATGGCCATTATTGACAGGTATGAGGGAAAAGTATTTAATATATCAATAGCTATGTACCAGGAGTCTGAGGATATGCTAATTTGCTTAAGTAATGAAACCACATCTGGTATATAAGCTATAAGTTAAGTCATCACTTGATTAAGCTTAAAGGAATCCGTTGTTAGTTTCCAAGAACTGTCTTCTGTACAGGCTACATAAGGGATTTGAATAGCACTGTATTGGGAATGCCACCCATGCATTTTTTAAGTTCTTCATGTTGGCAATAATTTTTGTTGGAGGTGTTGCTTTGATTTACTATTTTCCCAGGTAAAACTATTCCTGTTTCTGTGGTCAAGGACCATTGGGAAGATTTCTCAGCTTCTTAGTATTTCTGCTCATAATATGCATTCCAGAGCTAGAGAAATAACTACAGGATGGTTTCAGGGACCAAATAGATCTAGTGTAAATTGTACCTGAGCTAAAAATTCTATTGGTAGCATGATCTCCATAAGTATCTAATTTATTTGTGCGCCTCCATGGCATTTTAGATCTTTTGGGATTAGTATGTCAGTTCAGATCCAGGGCCTAATAATCTGAAAAATCTGAATATTTTCCTTTCCCCAAATGTAATTGCCCTGGTAAAAGGCCATAAAATGTGTTTTGGGAAGACTGGGAGAAAGATGAACAGTATAGATTTTTTTAACTTTTAGTAAGACTAGGGTTTTGAACTCAGGGCTTAGTACTTGCAAAGCTGGCTCTATACTGCTCTAGTCACACCTCCAGTCCATTTTACTCTGGTTATTTGGGAGATGGAGTCCCATGAACTGTTTGTCTGGGCTGGCCTCAAGCTGCCATCCTGTTGATTTCAGCCTCCCAAGTAGCTAGGATTACAGCAGTGAACCCCTGGTGCCCAGCAAATAGTATAAACTTTTAATAGCACATAGGGCCTTTCTTCAAGGGGATCCAGGCTTACCTTCATTCAGGGGTTTCTGGGTTTGTAAACTAGCTCAAATCTGGAAATTGATTAAGAGTCTATGACTCTGTTTTTATGGTTCATGGTAGAGTTTTGTTGATTTGGCCTAGAATTTTTCTCTCTATTCATATCAAGTAGGGTTTTGTAGAATTCATATTGATTTCACTTCTAGAAATACCAGGATCAACTATGTAATGCTGTAGGGTTTTATAACACAGACTATTGTATTCCCTGCTTTGAACTTACTATCCATTATGATAACTATGCCCATCTTGCCTTTGCAGTTGAGTGCTGCCACTTGGCTCCTTCCACCCCAGGATTCCATTTAAATTCAGTGACTCCAGTTCCTCTGTAATGTCTGATGTACAGAAAGAACAGTCACAGAGTTTTAAAAGTGTTGGAGCTCTCCACTAATTGAATTTTCACAGTCATAATGACTATGCTATCTGAACCCTTCCAGTGTAGATGAGTAGGTCTTAATTAAATTTCCTCCTCTGATTTCAATCACCTTAGCCTTTGCATTCCTTTCCCTTCATTAAAAGAAGGTAGGTCCAAGACTTTCAGCTTCTACATTTTGATCCACTTTTTGGTCCACATTTTAGCCAACCAACCAAAGAGAAACCACTTTCTACTCCCTGAGTTGTAACATTAAATGCAGAATCTGTTTACTGAGCCTATATTGAGTAATTTGGCATGATCTATCTTTATATTCCTTTCACCATTATGCTATAACTCTAGTATATATCCTTCTGCATGTTCACACTATTTCTGTCTATATATGTTATTAAATGCAAGTAGAATTTTTGGAGTATAGTTTACTTCAATGATCATGCTGCAAGGACCACTTTTAAGGACTAGTTGACAGCTGTCTAGTTATAAATCTAAAAGCAAATAGGGAAAGTGGGGGTGGGTTTTGAGTGGTTTGGGCATCATATTTTAAAGAAACATCCTAAGGGGAGGCCCGTACAATTTCTTTAAGAAATACAAAGTTAATTTCCTCAGATGAGGATAGAGAACAATCTCACTTGTGGTGGAAAAACAGCAAAACCATTCTTACTGAGGTGGAGAAGCTTCTTCAACTGGTAGAGAATATCAATCAGAATTTAGGGACTCAGTGTCTCCATATTCATCAAAGTCTTACCATATATTCCTATTCTACTTTTCAGAGTCCCATCCTATTCAATGCCCTAACAGTAACAGTAGATACAATATGAATATGGAAGTTCAACTTACACTGTGTTTAAGCCAATTGGAGGATAATGATATGTGTTTTACATTCAGCAATCACATCCTTGCAGCAGCAGATAAGAGTCTCCTTCAGCACACAGATACATAGATGCTTTCAGATCAGTATTGTAGCTGGAAATATGAATTCCTGGTCTTATCCTTTTCTTTCCCTACTTTGTCCAGTGACATTAGGAGAAACTAGCTAATCTCATTATATTGGTTAGATAAAAATATTCAAAAGTATCATATAAGCATTCACCTAGCTCCTTGCTTCTTATAAGTGGCTGTTTATGAGTATTTAATGGTAATACTTTACATATCTCCATTGACGGAGCTATCAACTTTTTCTGTTATCCTAGAAACAGGGTCATTAGTGCTTTAAATCTAATCAGATTATAGATCCAGTTCTAGAAACCTCAGAACCATTGCACAAAATCTTACCCTTAAAATTACTTTCCTCTATAAACACAATTGATACTAAAATCTGTATTAGTCAGTGTTCTGCAGAGAAGCAGAAGAAGGTAACAATATTTATGTAAATATATGCATGGATAGAGATACACACAATGCTACCCACATACATAGATAGATATAACTCCTTTGAGAAAGAGAGAGAGACAGAGAGAGAGAGAGAGAGAAATTTACTGACAGACTGTTAAGGAAGCTAACTCCTTTCACTATTGGTATCAATATTAAGACTAATAATTTTGCTAATGTTATTGGTCTCATTCACTGTAATCTATATTAAACTTTACATGAAATTCACATACATGATTCCCCAAACGATTTTGAGAGCTGGCTATAGGAAGAGATAAAATTAATGCTTATATTTTATGGGTCAGTTCAACACATATTTAAGTAAAATACAATAAGTGTTTAGGCACCATTAATCTGGTATGTGTAGAGAAAGAAAGAGAGCAGATACTATGCATTAGATAACTGACCAAGAAGCAATAGGGAGCAAGAAGAAACAGAATTTGTGATGGTTAATCTAATTGTCAATTGGATTAGATTGAGAAATACCTATATTAGTAAAGAACACCTTTGAATTTGTCTCTGAGGGTGTTTCCAGAGACTATTAATTAAGGTGTGAATACCCTTGAGTAGCTGGGATCGTAGGCATACCCTATAACACATAGCCCTAGAATATGCATTTCTGTGGAGTGTTTTATAAATTTTTTGGCAGCAATGGGGGTTGACTTCAGAGTCCCGAACTTGGTAGGCAGGTACTGTTCCCCTTGGGCCGTGTCCCCAGCCTTAGAGTGGGCATGTTTCGCCAAGTGGAGGTTTACTCTGGTAGTTCTGACACTTCTTGCCTTAGTCCTTGAAAAAAAAAAAAACACAAATACTGGGGCATAGCTCAAGAGGTAGAGCACTTGCTAAGCTTGCTCATGGCTCTGGATTCAATCCCCAATATCAAAAAACAACTGGAGTTATGTCCTCACTTAGGTCATACTTTCAAACCAAATGGACTGAGGGGGAAAAAAGGAGAAAATGAACTAGTTTGGAAATTCTTTCTCTGCTTCCTGCGCATAATAAAGTAAGCTGCTCTGCTACATCATTCCTTCACAGCCTTGACATATTGAAACCTATGAAACCATGAACCAAATAAATCCATTCCCCCTTTTAAGTTATTATCTCATATATTTGATCATAATGATGAAAAACTGCTCAACACAGAATGCAAAGAATTTAACAAAAGGACATTAGATTTGAATATCTATAGCAATTAATATGGGTAATAACAAGGACTAAAAGTAGATGATTAATAAAATGGGGTAAATATTATAGCCCATACATTTTAAATAATTTTGTACATAACTGAATAAGTAGATAATGATAGATTCAATATGGCATGTTCTAGTTTTTGGTCAAGGCCTCTCACAGCCAGAAGGGAAGTGGCTCTGGGACTCTTACTGCTGATGTTCTTTCTTAACTTAGCTGAATAAAATTCTGATCTCTTAATATACTTATATAGATTTTCCACAACACCAGTGTGGATGCCACAATGGTGGAAAATCTGTGCTATAAAGAAAATAACCAACAAGATGGTGGTAGAAGCTGCCTAAAGTTGAATTCTATTGTGCTTTTATTGTGTAAGGAAAGGTAGATACAATAAATAAATTTATCCTTAGGCAAGAATTTTCGTTAAAGAGTTAAAAGTAGTAATCCATGGACATGGGCTATCTTTCCCATTTTTATGGATTAGAAGTACCAATAGTATAAAAATGCTCATATTACCCAAAGTGATATGCATATTCAATGCAATCCCTATTTAGCATGACAGTGATCACAGAGCTAGAAAAACTTCTAAAATAAAGGTATACTGTGTACATGTATAGAATTATCACAATGAAAACTCTTTGTTATTATTAAAGTGTGATAATTCAAAAATAAAATGAAACAAAAATTTATGGAACTGAAAAGAGAAGTTAAAAAAGTAATAGCTAAAGTAATCTTGAGCAAACAGAACAAACTGGGAGCACTATGCTACCTGAATTCAAAATATACCACAAAGCTGTAATAATCAAAAGAGTGTGGTATTTTCATGAAAACAGACCCACAACCAATGGAACACACTAGAACACCTAGAAATAAACCCATGCATCTACAACTGAGTTTTGACAAAGGAATTAAGAACACACATAGGAGAAAGGACAGTCTTTTCAGTAAGTGGTGTTATGAAAATCAGATAGCCCGATGTAGAAGAATAAAACTTATGAGCCCTACTTCTCATCAGTTACAAAACTCAACCCAAAATTGTTTAAAGACTTAAATTTGAGGCTTGAAACTATAAAAGTGCTAGAACAGAACATAGCAGAAATTCTTTAAAAATACATGAGATTGTAATTATACCACAGACTAGGGGTAGCTTAAACAGAAAACTTAGGTTTGATTGAGTTGCTTCTAGCCGTTGAGGTTGGACAGGGCCAGATTCTTCCTTTGTGTAATTGTTGACCTAAACTTTCCTCCTGGTTTGAGATTGGCATGATGGGAGAAATAGGGATTACTTTCATCAACACTTTACTGCTGGGGTTAGAGAAGCCATTTGTTCCCTCTGGAGGTAAATGCTGATGGAGGTCTAGGGAGAACACCAGGTTTAGGTGGAGAAGCTGACTAGGAATTCAAGCTAGGTTGACCTGTGGGCCATGCTTCCTGGGGTGTGATTCTCTTAGTCTTTCTGATATGGTGCTTTCATTACCCAAAATATTAGAACCAGGATCCCCATGCTGGCAAGTGTGAGCCTTAATGCCATTTTTGTCTCTAACTGCTGGTACCAACGGGGTTTCCCATGACAGGAGATAAAGGTGAGATTCCTGCTAAGGGTTACAGAATAGTGAAGGAGCTGAATGTCCTTGATCAACACATTTTTTCCAATGCAGAAACTGTGGTCCCAGGAGAATCTTTTCTGTCCGGACCTGTGCTGGATTGGAGAAGGGCAAGTTCATCAAAGAAAAACTGATTCCCATAATTTTACTTTTTGTGGCTTTTCTAAGTTCTGTGGTCTAAAAGGTAGTTCAGGTTCACTCTTGAGGTGTAGATTGTTCATGAAAATACTCTTGCCGATGGATAGTAGCTAATTGAATTTCAATGGGGGAGGAGGAGTTGAGTCAGAGAATGTCTATTGTGCCATCTTCCAGATGTCACTACCAAGTAATTTGAGTCTTCTCTTTTTATGAATCAATCTAGCTAAAGGTCTGTCAATTTTGTTGATCTTTTCAAAAAGAAAACTTTTACTTTGCTAATTTCCTTTATTTTTCTAACTTTGAGAGAAAGGTAGTTTAGCTTTGACCTTAGCTTTCTATCTCTCCTTCCTTAAGATATAAATTTAGGGTGCTTATTTAAAATCCTTCTTCTTTTCTAATGAAAGCATTAAAAGATACAAATTCCCCTCCTATCACTTCTTTCATGCATCACTACACTTTCTTATGCTGTGTTTTCATATTTCTCCAAGACATTTCATAATTGCCCTTATGACTTATCCTTTGACTCAGTAGTTCTAAAATGTGTGATTTAATATATACATGCTTATGGGTTTCTAGTTTTTCTTTTGTTATTATTTTCTAGCTTCACTCTATTGTGATTGGAAAAGATGCGCTGTATAATTTCAGTGTTTGATGTTGATTAGGACTTCTGGTGATCTAATTTATGATTTATCCTACAGAATATTCTCATACTTAAGCAAAACCTGCTTTGTGCTATTGGACAGTCAAATGTCTGTATATGTCTGTTAGATCCAATTGGTACACAGCATTCAATTAATCAATTTCCATATTGATCTTCTGTATTGTTTTATTCATTATAGGAAGTATGCTATTAAATTCTTCAATTAATATTGTAAAATTATTTTTCATTCAGTTCTGCAAAAGTTTTGCTTCATATATTTTGTAAGTCTTAAGTTTGGCAAAAATGTGTTTACAATTATCATATCTTAGTTAATTAACTGTTGCACAAGCACATGATAAATATATCATATTTTTGAAGAAAATTTTGCAGTGTAGAGAATTCTCAGATGACAGTTTTCTCCTCTCTTTTCTCTTTGGTTGCCTCAAATCATGTGTGTGTGTGCATATGTTTGTGTATGTATTTGTACGTGTGTGTGTGTTCTGTGTTCCCACTGCCTGTTGTCTCCAAGCTCTCTGGCTCTGAATCTTGTAACGGCTTCTTTTCCCTTCATGTGATGAATCACTTTTCTCATGCAGCTTTCAAGATTCTTCATATTTATCTTCAACAGTTCAATGATAATGTGTCTTTGTGTCTGTTTACTTTTTGACATTAATCTACTTGCATTTCCTAGAAGTTCTTCAATTTGTAGATTCATGTATTTCAACAAATTTCAGAAGATTTTTAACTATTTATTTATTCAAGTATTCTGTTCACCTATTTCTACATACTTTTTCCCATTTGCACTTTAATAATATTTTGATTTATGTTACTGCAATGTCCCATATTCTTTGGAATAGAATGTGTATTCAGTGGATCTTGGAGTATAAATTTTTTATTATTGGCAACTTTGATGGTGTTCTCCTAATATTCTGTATCCTAACTAATTTGTTATTTCCTATTCATCAATTACTGAGTGAAGGATGCTCAGACTTCAAGTATAGTTGGAGATTTGTCTATTTGTTCATTTCTGTCAGATTTTGCTTCATACTTTTAGGAACACTATAATTATTTCTATATCAAATAAGAATCATATTTTCTTAATTAATTGGCTATTCATACCATTTGATGTGCTCATATTTATGTCTAACAATAATTCATGTTCTAAAGACTAATTTGTCTGGAATAAATATAAATTTACTCAAATTGTTATGCTTACAGTGGGCATGGAATATTTTATTCCAACTTTTCACTTTCTCTAATCTGTGTCAGGGTACTCCCTTTCTTATAAGCAGTATATAATTTGCTCTTATATTTATAATCTTATAATCTCTTCCTCTTCAGGGAATCTTTTATTTAATTACAGTAATTAAAGGCATCATCCTTTGTTTTTAGGCCTGTGATCTTTTTAATTCCTTTTGCACATTTATTCTTTTGTTTTCTAACTCATGTTTAGAGGTCATGACTTGTAAAAACAGTATAGACCTCAAAACCTTTCACCTACCTCCCCCAATTATTAAAACTAAGAAGAAAACATTAGTGTATTATGTATTGAATTAAAAGATTTTGTTAAAGTTTAATAAGTTTCCTCTAATGCACTTTTTTATGTTCCAGAATCTAATGAAGGATACTGTTTTATTTGCCATATCTCCTTAAAGTTTTTAAAGATTATAGATCAGTTATTTTGTAAATATTCCTAAATTTGGGTCTGTCTGATGCTTTTACAAAATTACATTTAAGCAATGTACTACTGATTTTTATCATATAGGAAATGTTTCTTTTTCTTTTCATATTATCAGACATTGTATAATATGAATATATTTTATTATTGGGGAATTTAACTTTACATCTTGTTTTGCATGGTGCTGCACTGATTTCTTATTTGTAATTGAAATTTTTGAAGTATGTAATTTAAGACCAAGAAAACATCTTTTTAAGATTTTTTCGTTGAATTTATTATGTTCTTATACACATTGCATCATTTATTATTACTATCATCTTCCAATGATGAATTTCATTTTCTTAATTCCATCCCTATGAATTAATTGGAGATTCTCTGTAATCAAGACTCATTCTTTCAATTATTAGTTATTAACTACCAGACATTTATTTGATTTTGAGTGTTAAAATATAATAATATTATTGTTTGTTTTATTGCTCACGTTTGTTTTCAAAATTTGCTCTTCATGTGCTCATATAAGTTTGTTCCTATGCCTTTTTGATTGATATAACTTAATATATGTTTCAGTACATCCCTGTTTCTCAAATCTCAAGATTCCAGATTGAAAATCAGGTTGTAAATTTCTCACTCAATTCTGGAGTCAGCAAATTCTCCAAAGAACCCTAGCTATGTTCAGTGATAAATTTTTTTCAAAAATTATATCCGGTTTCTATGTATGGTTGCTCCATCATTCCTACTGAGGAATTACTGCTTATGGTTAACATGCTCTGAAGATTGTGCTACAAAATATATGTACTAATACTAACCGATGTATATATCTATGTTATAGATATACATGCATATGTAAATGCATAAATATTTGTACCTATGTATGTTTCTGTATGTATATACTCACACACAGCCATACTAATTTGTCTTATTATAATCTAGCATTAGCTTTATTCAAACCAGTACCCTTTCTAAAAATTTTTATTCACATATAATAGTTGTATAGGAGGATAAATTGTGATATTTACATATGTGCTTACAATATATCTTAGTTAGATTTATCCCCTCCATCATTCTCCCTCATCCCTTATCCCTTCTTCCCCATCTTAGAACAATTTAAACAGATTTCACTCTTCTATTTTCATATTATGAAAACAAAATATAACCCACATATTTATCCTCATTCAACTTTTCTTAATTCCTACCCTACCACACTGGTACCCACCCCCAGAAAATGCCTACTTTACCCTCCTGCCCTTCATTTTTTATAAGTGTATATTCATGGTCCAAAGCAGTTTCACCTTGGTACTTAAGGCCTGTATATATTGTGCTTTAATCAAATTAACCTCCCCTGTTACTTACTCTTTCTCTATCACCATGCTTCCCTAATATTCAACAGCTTACTGTACAGCATGTTATATTCATATATAGATGAGCTGTTTCAAAATTTGTCAGGTTTTAACATTTTCTTTCACTCTACCATTTCTCATAGTCCCCTCAGAGAGACTCACTAATACAATTTTGTTCTCTCTCTCACTGCATATATGTATGTGTATATATACAATCATATATGTATCTATATATACATTTAACTTATAGGTCTAATATCCACATATGAGGGAAAACATGCAACCATTGACTTTTTGAGCATAGCTTACTTTGCTTAACATGATGTTTTCCTGTTCCATCCATTCATCTGCAAACAACATAATTTCATTCTTCTTTATTTCTGAACAAAACTCCATTGTATATATATATAACACATTTTCTTAATCCATTCATCAGTTGTAGGGGATCTGGTCTGTTTCCAAAGCTTGGCTATTGTGAATAGTGTTGCAATATACATGGGTGTGCAAGGGACTCTATCATATCCTGGAACACATTCTTTCAGATATATGCCCAAGAGTGGTATTGCTGGATTATTCAAATCTTTTTCTTTTTATATCTGTGATTTCTTTTTCAAATAGTGAAAACCCTTGATTTTATTATCTTCATTAATATCTTTTTGAAGTTTTGGAGATGTAATTCAAAACCCCATTTACCTATGTAAGTCCTCTATCGCAGTCTATAACTCTGATCCTCTAATTAATTTTTCAATCTTATCACACAACCAAGGAATTTTGGGATTTCTAACCCATATTTTTCTGAAAAATTTAGCAACTAGAGTACAGTGTTTGCAGATAAATATATTTGTGTTTAACTGCACAGTATTTAGTATAACAGTTTTCCGAAGCTATTTAGGTCATCTCCTTTCCTCTTCATATTCCCAGTGTAGTTAATGTGACTCAGTTGTTAAATAATGAGATTCAGTAGTCATAGCCTGTATTCTTTCCTGGGGTCTTAGCACATTCTGATAGATATCTTATATTTGTACATAGTAAATTTCATTTGTTATAGTAATCATTTTTATGACTTTTGAAAAATGATACAATAATCACCAGCACAGTTTCTTACAGAACATTTCTTGTACCTCCCAAATTTCCACAAACTCTCCTTTTGTAGTCTACATATTTCTACCAGCCTTCTAACTCTCAAAAGTTGATATATTTTCTATCCCTTTTGTTTGCATTTTCCTGAATATAAGTGTAACCAAATAGTATATAACCTTTTGGATATACTTTCTTTCTTTTAGCAAAGTACATTTATTTATTTTTCAAAATGATGCATGACTTACAAGATTGCTTATTTTTCTTACAAAAGAATACTATAGAGCTTATCCATTCACTTTTTGAGGGTTGTCTGCATTCTTAAAAATTTCAGTAATGTTTGATTCCATTCCATTTTACTGAGGTAAATTGATGAACGTAACAACTTTATGATATACATATGCATTGTAAAATAATCACCATAATCAAGCTAGTTAAGATATAAATCACCTGAAATAGCTGCAAGTTTCTCCTTCTTTCCTTATTCCTACCTTTCTTTCTCTTTCTTCATTTTTTTGGAAACAGTTAAGATCTTCTTTCTCAGCAAATTGCATTATGCAAAATTGTGTTGGTACTATACTTACATTATTTTACATTGAATTCTAGAACTCATTCATATTGTTTAAGTGAAACATTATGACCCATGAAAAACATCCCCTAATCTACTCCCCAACATCTAGAAACCACCATTCTACTCTCTGTTTTTCAGTTTCATTGTTTTAGATTCTACATATTAGTGAATCATGCATTATTTGTCTTTCTGTGTTTGGCTTACTTTATTTATAATAATATCCTTCAGATTTACTTATATTGTGGTAAGTGGAAGAATTTCTTTTCTTATTAATGCTGATTAATACATTAATACTGAATAATACTAGTAATACATTAATTATTAATTCTGATTAATACATTGTGCAAGTATACCACATTTTCTTTATCTATTCACTATTCAGCATATACTTAAGTTGTTTCTATATGTTGGACACTAGCCATAACACTGTGATGAACATGAGATTATAGACATCTCTAAAATATATTGGTTTCATATTTTATTTGTATATGTGAAAATCCAGAAGTGGAATTTCTAGGTTATAAATATATCATTGGATCTTGTTTTTTTTGCTTCTTGTTAATCTATTCAATCACTCTATGACTTTGATTTGTAAATTAATTCATTTGCACAAAATTATTGATACATGAGACCATACTATCCCTGTTTTCCAGTCACCTTTTTCAGTTACCTTGTTGTCCTTTTATGATTTTTCTGCTGTTAATTAATGGTTTATAAATAAATATTTGTCTTATTTAATCATACACATGTATAGTATTTTGTTCTTATATCATTCAGTCACTTACATGATTTTTTTCTGATGGTCAGTGAGGTTGAGCATCTTTTCATACACCTGTTGACCATTTGCAGGTCTTTGGAGGAATGTCTATTCAAGTACTGTACATATTTTATTTTATTACTTTATTGTTATGCTGAATGGGGGTACATTCTGCCACTTACAAAATTTCTTACAATATATCAAATATATCATACTTGAATTCACCCCCTTCACCATTCTCCTTTATCACCCCTTCCACCAATTCCTGGAATAGTTTCAACATGTTTCATTTTTCCAATTACATGCATGTGCACACAGTATTTGCACTATATTCACCTTCCTACACCCTTTCCCCACCTCCTCCTCCTCCCACTGGTACCAAGCCCCCCAAGTGGGACATGTTTTCCCTTCTGTTCTCCAATTTTGTACAAGAAATAAAAAAAATGACATTTTTGCTTGTTTAAGATATAGCTACACAGAGAATTTCCTTGTGGCATTTCCATGTATAATATTTATATGACAACTTGAATTTGCTCATCTCTATTTTTCTTCTTTCTGCCTTAGTCCCTTTCTTATGGTGGTTTCAACAGGTTTAAAATTCTATATTCATTCTTGCATAAGAGGTACATCAACCATATTCACCTTCTTAACATCCTTCTTTTACTCTCCCTCTCTCATATGTGACCTCTCCTTACCCTGAATGTGCCCAATTTTGTCTTTGCCCATTTTAATTGGGTTATTTCATTTTGGCTATTGAGTAAGACATGCAATTCTTGATATCTAACCAAAATATTGAAATTAGGATCTTGAAAAGTTGTTTACACTCTAATTTTCATTGCAGCATTATTCACAATAACTAAAATATGAAAAAAATAATGTCTATCAATAGCTGAATGCATGGAAATATACAGTTGTTAGAATGTTACTCAGTCTTTAAAAGCTTGGGATCCTGTCATGGGAAACAACATGGACAAACTTGGACAAAATAATGCATAGTGAGCTAATTCAGGTACAGAAAAACTGATACTGTGTGATTCCATTTACACAATGTGTCCAAATTATTAAAACTCGTAATACAGTAGAGAGTAGAATGATAAGTGCCATGGTCTGAGAAAGGGAGAAAAATGGAGTTGCTGCTTAACAGATATAAAGTTTTAGTTACAAAGGTGAAAAAGTTCCAAAGATATGTTGTACAGCATTTTCTCTCTTTTTTGTACTATGATGTGCAAAAAAAATTGTTAGAAGAGTCAAGCTCATGTTTCACACGTTTTCCAACAACAAAAAATAAAAGTGAACTGGTGTGCTTGTGTCCTGGAAGTTTATGGGTTTGAAAATAATTGCTTTAACTTAGACAATTGAAGTAATTCATCAAAAAAACTTAAATGCAACTATTAATAAATAATTCCTCTCTTATAGCTGAAAATTTTAGAACTTTGCTTGTAATTTTGATCTGTTTGAACAAAGAAAATTATTCTTAATTTACCTTGAAATTGTTGCTCAGATGCATCTACTCTTAAATTTGGTAAAAGGGTAAGCCTTTTCTTAAAAGATTAATAAGATTAATCTGATGTATTATGCAACAGTATACTTAAAATGCTTTGAAATACTTCCATACCTGTATGTTTCCTGATGGCCTGCTCAGAGTTGTTATTTGTATAAAATGATATTGTGATTATTTAGTATTGGTAAGACACCTATATAAATAATGTTATGCTTACACAATGGTATTCAACTTCTGAGTGGAAAGTAATGAAATATAAAATGAGGCCATTTTGTAAACAATAAATAGCAGACCATTGCAAGTTAAACTAATTCAAAGTGTGTGGGAAATATCAGTTTACTATGCTAATGGAACTTTTGAACCATCATCAGCAACTGTTTTAGGGTATGCATTTTGGACATATTTCAACAACAAAGTTGATACCCTTAAACCAAAAATAAAGTTAGTTATTAGGCCCATTTTGTGCATAACCTTCAATTTTTATCAAAGTCTTTTTTCTGCTGTGTTCACAAGCTAAACCAGCTGTGAAAGGTGCAATCATTACAGTTTGTATTCAGCAAATATCTGTCACTTTGTGCTTACTGCAAGGCAAATAGCTCTGCCAGTTGGGGCTTCAATTTATCAAGCTGGCAGAGTGACAATTTTCATTGTTGTAGAAAATTTTATCGTGAATTATCAAATCCTGAATAGTTAATATGGAAGGGAGGTCTGAGTAGGTAACTTCAACTTTGTCTTATCAGTATTGTAATCATTAATGACATTGACCCAGGAGACGAAGATCATTTGGGTTCCTGGAACTTGCAGCACATCTCTGACAGATTTATCTGCTCAACTGCCACCAACAGTCCCTGGGTTTCAGGAACAGATGTAATATAGCAAACCAGCATTTCCCAACAGAATAATGAAAATCTTTTTTTGTCACAGCTGCTTTAGAATGAACATGGGGCAAAGAAAATAGGATGCTACAGCATTCATTCTCAAAGTTACGTACATGGCTTAAACTTCTAGCTAATCTACCTCATAAGCAGCAAATGAGGACAGTGACCTGTATCAGGACCATGATATATCCTTATGTGGTTTCCAAATTGTAATTCTTCAATATGCATTTTTGTTGATTCAATATAGACACCTAGGCAATCACTCTACTACTGATAGTTCCAATAGACTGACTTTGGTCCTGATTAACTGGCTGTCAGCTTTAGTGTGCCAACATTGGCAAAAGTAGTCATATACTAGAAACAGGTATTTGTACAAAGAATGGATTGTTAAAAAATGTGAAAGGAGACTCAAACATTGTTTATGCATGTTAAAGTTGACTTACTTTGCCAACATATAAGTCAATTTTTAAAAAATATTTGAGTGTAATACTTAATTTTACTATCACAAATGTGAAGAGTATGTTGAGTTTATCAAGGGGAAAAGATCAGGTAAGAACTGGAGATAGGATGGAGTATGTATGTCTTTATTAAATCTAAGGAGTTTTTAAGGTTAGATGAATATTTGAGCAAGGACTTAAATATTTTATCACAGAGAAGAAAATGACTCATATATAGTAATTGTGGCCTCCAAGATATTGGTTCCCAATGAAAAATATATATTTTTTCCAAAACATGTACACACACACATACACACACACCCCACTACCAACACCACCACCAACAACTTCCTGAGAAATAATGTCATGTAACTCTTTGGTAGTTTATAAAAATTTCTGTCTTTACTTAACATTACTCCTTGTATTTTCTTTTAGATAAATTTATAAACTGTCCTCTGACAATAATAATAACAATAATGACTTATTATGTGCTAGGAACTATATCATGTTTTTTTCCTTCCAGATTTTATTTTTCTTATAATAGCTCTTTAAACTGGCTATTATTATTATACCATTTAACAGATGAGAAACTAAAATTTGAAAGGTTTAGCAAATTCAAAAATTCATGCAAGTATTAAATTGAGATCTAGGATATGAACTCAAGTCTTTCAGTTTCCATATTTTGGATTCTTAAATGATAAATCACAGTGTTATAAATTTGTCCTTTTTTATGCTTCTTTCACATTTCTTCCACTATATATAGTCTTCTTCAGTTGTACCTTTTCTACAATTATGCTTGAATTCTTTTAAATTACAAAGAAAACTAAGAAAGTGAATCAACAGATTACAGAAACAAGAGGAGGAAAAAGAAAATGGATTTCTCTTAAATGTGTTTCTCTCTTTTACTAAAGTATCTGCATTCTTATACAACTTAAGAAAGTCAACTTTTCCCCCTTGTCTCCACTTCATCACCTACAATTTATACTTCAATCCAGACAAAATGTATTTCGGTCTTTAGTTCTTTAAATTGCTCAACAGAAAATCAAAGACTTCCTACTTATGTAATTCAACAGACTTTTATCAAACTTTATTTTATTATTATTCATTTTATTTATTATTATTAATTTTTCAAATTTGACATTGCTCCAATTTTCTTGGAAATCTCTCTTCACATAGCTTTCTACACAATCCTTTCATTCTAGATCTACCCTTTCATTTGGGAGCACCATGACTCAGTATTTTTCTTTACCCCCTTGAGATTGCTTTTTAGTTATTGCTCTCGTCTTAAACACTAGTGTTATTCTTTAAGATCATCTAGTTCTCTTCTCTGTTTGACCTTAGAGAAGGTCATGTTACCTTGATTACTTTAACTCTTTTAACATAATATTTAGATTTGATTCATTTTATACTCTAGTACTGCAAACCTTAATAAATCTTTATTTAATCTGTTCCCTCCACCTCTACCTTTATTTTGTTACTCATAATCTTTTACCTAGATGACAGTAAAACATTTCCCAACCAGGGTTTTTACTTATAGTATCAAATTTATCTATCTACATCTACAGTGTCTTCTTAGATAGCATACAAATGTATTAATATCGCTGACTTGCACAAACCTTCAATGTTTCCTGCTATATATATTCTAAAATCTAAATCTTTTTCATAGTACATTTTAGTAGGAACAGCCTCATCTTATTTGTTTTTCTGGCTTCATATATCAGGACTATCATACATTCATGTCACACTGTTTCCACAATGTACTATTTGCCAATGTGGGAATGCATGATGTTCTTACATACCTTTATGCTTTCTTAAATTTTTTTTTCTGAAGAATAGTAATGTTATTCTCAATCATTCACTTGTCTACCAAACACCTATCATCTTTCAAGAGCCATCTAAAATGTCGCTTTGGCAGACCTTAACTTTTTTTCATTGACATCTAATTTTTCCATCTTCCAAGTGCCCATAACACATTAAACTCATAATTATTATAAAATACACCATTTCTATTATGATTTTGTATCCTGTCAGTGTTGTCTAGCATTCCTGAAAACATCAAAGAGAGGAACTGTGTCTTATTCATCTATATAATTATAAACTCCAGTAACTATTATGCATTTGCTATTGTCTAAATGTGTCTAAATGTCTCCTCAAAAACTTATATGTACTATTTGGAGATGGGATCTTTTAGAAGTACTGAGATCATTAGTGTAGAATACTCTTGATGTTATTACATTTTTTCAAATGTGGCTATCTATAAACCAAGAAGAAGACCTTCATTAGGAACTGTACCTCCTTCAGTGCTGTAGGATATAGATTTCTATTATTTAAGTCCTCTAGTGTGTTTAGTCAGTACCCACAATAGCAATGAGACAGATGCCTCTATGACACCTTCAGAGGAATAGTACACACACACACACATAACACATACTCACTCACATTTTGATGATCCAAGGTAAATGACCTAATGTTTTTCAAGGGTACTAATAATAAACAGAAGGCTGCAACAAACAACTTTTCCACATTACAGAATTTGTTTAAGCTCTTTGAAAGAGATTTAAGCCAGCTTGACTATATAAAGATTTCACACAATATGCTAGTGAAATTTCTCTATTTCTCTGTCAGCACCATGTCAGAAATTCTAGATTTTTATTTTATACATGGAAAACCAGGTACTTTCACAAAAAGAAACATCAACCATAAATATATAATAACTTTGTCAACTGAAGCATAATAGTGTTTAATAATCACACCATTTTGTAATTTGAATGCAGAAAAAGACAAAACTGTATTTTTGACTCTTTAAAATGCTGTTTTGAAATATGAATAGACTTAATTAAGTCTTTTATCCACAACTAACAAAGTAAGGCATTTAGAAAGGTAAGTATAAAATAGGAAGCACGATTTATTCAAATGGTGTCTATGGAAATTGTCCTTTTATCCATTTATCTTTTATTAGCTACCTATTAATGTTTGATTTATAATTTTAATTTTATTGAAGTAATGTGCAAACATGGTTAAAGTATCCAATAATGTATAAGAACATTTAATAAATTGCAACTATTCAATGCTCTGTTACTCTTGATTCCCAGTTCTACTTGCTAGAGGGAACCATTTTTTTCTGTGTGTGGTTAATCATATTTCTCATAGTGAAAAATAATCGTTACATTCTATCCAACTGTAGAAAACATGATGAATTTTGGCAAATGAATAGAATTGTGTAACTAGTACCTTTGAGGTACTTAACATGTCCACTACACCAGAAATTTCTTCCTTTCCCTTTGCGTGAGTTTTCTCCTTTCATTCCCTGGTTCTGAATAGGCAAAATCTATCTACTCAACTTCCAATCAATACAGACTTATACTTTAAAAACAAATTAAGATTGGACATAGTAGCGCATGCCTGTATTCCCATCTACTTGGGTGACAGAGGTTGAAGGGAATCATTATTTGAGGCCAGCCTGGGCAAAATGTTAGTAGGAAACCATCTCAATCATTAAGCCAGGCATTGTGGCACAAGCCAATGATCCCAGACATGCAGGAGGCTTGAGGTAGGAGGGTTGCTGTCTGATGTCAACCTTTGGTGAAAACAGGAAAACCTACCTGAAAAATAACTGAAAGCAAAAACAGGCTGGAACTATGGCTGAAATGGTAGAGCATTTGTGTAGTAAGCATGAGGCCCTGGATTCAAATCCCAGTACCAATAAAAAAAATTAAAAATTCCTCTTCTTTCTTCCTTTGCTTATACAATGAAATTCATCATCTTTAACTGAACATATCAGTAGTTGACATTTTTTACAGTGTCTTAATTCAGCTTACATTGTTATAACAAAATATTTGAGGCTGGGAAATTTAGTTAAGAAAAGGATTTATTTAGTTAACAGTTCTGATGATCCAACATCATGACACAAGTGTTTGCTCAGCTTCTGGTAAGGGCCTCATGGCAGATGGTGTCAGTTTCCACAGTACATAAAATATTTGTGAGTAGATGTTGGTGGAAGAAGCAAAGAACCAGTGGAAACTCTGCTTTATAGCAATCTGCTCTTATGGTAATTAATCAGGTATCCTAAGAACCAACACATTTCCGTGAGAATCCAGTACAGAAAGATCTAATCTAGTCTTCCAAAACTACATTAATCCATTCTTGAAGATGAACCCTCCATGACCTAAATCTGTTAAAGGTCTCTTACCAGTAGGTGAAGGGAGGATATAAGGAAAGGGTGTAAGAGGGTGAATATGGTGGAAATATTATGTACCTGTGTAAGAAAATGGAAAAATGAGACCTGGAATTGGGGCAACAGGGATAAAGGAGAATAATGCAGAGGGTGAATTTAACTAAGATATATTGTAAACACTTTTGTAAATGTCACAGTGTACCCCCAGTACAACAATAATATGATAATAAAAAAAGATTAATTTTGTTGATGACAAACCATATCCAAAGCATAGTACTGAGTAATATTCTGAGGTAAACATTTTTAACATTTAAATTTTTTTTATTTTTGCAAAAGGAATTAGAAAAAATGCACATACTGTTTTCATTAATTTTCTTTCTTTTTTTATTCTGAGCACTTGAGTCACATCCCCAGTCCTTTTGTTTTGAATTTGTAAAACTTTTGCCCAGACTGGCCTTGTACCAATGTCCTCCTGCCGCTGCTTCCTAAGTAGCCATGCCTAACTTTATGTTGATTTCTTCATTTAACACATTGATCATTAACATTCTACCTTGAAACGCAGATTTTAGGTCAATACCATTTTCACAAACCCTATTCACAAACTCTTTTATACTTTTAAATGGCTTCCTTACTTTTACAACTTTGTTTAGCCTATTGACTTCCTTCCTACCTACCTACCTCATTCTTTTCTGTGACTCTTCTTGAACATTTCTTCAACTTTATCTTTCAAACTTCTCTGTAATTTTTAATCTTGGAACAGATAATTCATAATAATTTTCATTTTAATGCTACATTTACCTCCTTTACTTCATTATTTAATGAATTAAATCCCTTTGCATATTCTTCTATGAATGCAAATTAGAGGCCTCTGGATTTGTGTTTCTTGGTTTCCCTAATTATTTTCTTTTTATTTCATGAATTATGTGTTTAGTCTTTCCCTATAGTCAATAGTTGTGTTTTTTCCTTTATATTTTGTCTTTCATAGATTCAGTTTTCTTTGTGCTCTGGATTTCTGTTTACATTTGAGAGTAGGTAGTTTATCTGATCTTTCTAGGTAGCTCTGTTCCTACATAGGCCTTTTCTGATTAAACCTTATGAAGTAGGATTAACTCTGTGTTTGGTTTAGACTCAACCAATAACAGGTTTCATTTTAAGGATAGTAGCTAGCGTGCCAACATTTACATTAGGAAGCCCCCATAGGCCAGAATGGGGAAAATTTTGCCCTTGAATACACACGTTCACCCTAAAAGTTGTAATCTCTTTAAAGTTGTTTTCCTGCTTTGTTAGACAAGAGTCTTTATGCATTGTCCAGGGATGAAATGCTTAGATGCCTGAGTTCTATGTATACAGGAAGGGGAGAAAAATGTGGGAAGGTGTTTTAGACAGAGAACTAAGAGAGTCTTCTTAATCAGGGATTCTCCTTGTATTGCTAAAGTTTGTTTCTGGTGTGTCCCCTAAAGGCCCTTCTGCTAAAGATTTGATCTTCAACTTTGCACTATTGGAATATTGTAAAATCCTTTAAATTTTGGGTTCCTAGTGGGAGGTTTTAAATCAGTGTAGAAAAAGAAACGTGTTAGGAATTAGTTTCTTTTATTCTGCTTCCCAGCAGCTTCCTTTGACATGTGCTCCCACCACAAGATACTGCATTGTCATGGGCTCAAAAGCAATGGACCAACTGGCCCTAACCTGAAACTTCTGTAACTGTGAGCCAAAATAAACCTTTTCTCTGTCATTACATCATTTCAGGTATTTTGTTTCAATAATGGAGAGCTATCTAGCATAGATACTAACCAACTTTAATCTTACTCATTCTTTTCTTCTGCAGCCTCAACATGAATTTAGATTGTCACTCCTTTACTCATTCTAATTTTTTTGGTCAAATGGCTTTCATCTTCTTTAATTTTCCAAAAATTCCATGATGATTCCTTTCCCATTCTCTGTATTGATACAAGATTTGTCCTTTGTGATCATTGGTTACAAGTTTACACAGAAAGATGTTGAAAGTTTGTGTTCAACCACAGAATATTCAAATATTCTTCCCTTTAAAATACTTTTACAATCTAAGTCCAGAAATGATTATGAAAATGCGGTGTGCTGGTTAATATGCATAGGACATATTTTTAATAATATTGATCTGGAAAAAGCCTGGAAAATAGCAACTTTTAAGTTAGAGGAAAATCATATAATACATTTCCTACAGGTAATACTGGAAAACTATGCTCTACATAAATTTCATCATTTTCAACTAGAAATTTGATGATATGATTCTACTTAATAGCATCAACAGTGATAAAAATTTATTAGCGTCTTCCTTCCACAAGTACGTTTGCAGAGTTTTCTGTTGTTGTAATTTGAGTGGCTAAAGAGTGAGTAAATGATGGATAAGCAGCTAGTGATTAGAGCCCTTTGGCACAAAGAGAACAACTCTACTACAAATTCCCCACTACAATTTACCTAGGCTACTCCTTCTCATAAGAGTATATGATTTTTTTTAGCATCTTTCTTCTATCACAACTTTTAGTTTCATTTTCAGAGCTACTTTAGTTTAAACATGGATACATCAAATTTAGATTCCCATTGGTGTAGTGACAAGCAAAATATATATCTTGTGTTTTAGAAATATGGTAGTTATTGCCCCTTATCATGACAGCAAATCACAGTGAACTAGCTTTGTTTGTCTACTTTTGAGAATATTGATTACATAAGGACAATGATAGAAGGAATACTGGCTATATTTTCTCAAGCTTTCAAAGACTCTAATGCTTCCTTGTCAACTTGTGAGGATATAGTTTCCCTTAGTTGCTAAATATCCATACTCAATGTGGCTATTTTACCTAGATAGCAGAGTAACCTACGGAAATGAAGAGAAAATTCTACATTAATTTCACTTTCAAGCAACACAAACATGTAGCTTCATTGATTTTTCCAACTGAATTGAATAATTGTTTTCATGTGTACATCTTGCTTTGTATTGAATTTTCTATTTTTGTGCTTTTCATGATTGGAGAATTGCAAAATATGATGTAATATGACTGTTATTTTCTAGTTATGCAAATAATATAAAGTCAACTAATATAGATTTAGTAGCAACCTACAACACATACCAAGAAGAACTAATGATGACATCATTAATACAAACACATGCTCTTTCTTCCTTACATGAATTCCAAAATGCTTGAGTGATACAGAAACAATCACACTACAAAGATACAAAGTTACCAGCACCAAGGTTCACACTGTATTTATGAACAAATACTTGGAAATTCTCCTCTCTAATTAGGATAAATCACTTTCTTATAAGTGACACCAATGTTTTTTTAACTGCCTTCTTTTGCCTAGTATATAAACTCCAGAGTTCTGTCCCAGAACCTGTGTTTCATGATATTCAAAAGTATTCACTCTCAATAGTTACTAATGTGTCAGTTACACATGTAATGTTATTACCTCTCAAAAATTTACCTCTAGCTTAGTTCTTTCCCTTAAGTGCAAGTTAAAGTATTCAACTGTTTTTGACATCACTAGATCTCTTATAGACTCCTCAATATTTGCATCTCTCAAACTTCCACCTATAAAATACTAAAAACCAAAATTCATATCTCACTTTTCCTAGATTGGTGACAACAGGGCCGTTTCCTCAGATCCCTCAAGCCTGTATGTACACCTAGTCTCTTCCCAAGCAAGCATCATTTTATTCCATTGGACCCAACCATCTACCTTGGACATCTTTTCAAATATTCATGTTTTCTTTTTCTTCTTTTTTTTTCTTTCTTCTTTCTGTTTTTGAGTGCCAGGGATGGAACCCAGTGGCTTTCTGTACTACTAGTATACATCTGTAGATATACATCTTACATAATATACATCTTACATATTTGTCTACATTTGCACTGCCGCTATCTTTCCTTAAGACACCATCATCTGTCCTCTGCACCACGGCAATGCACTATGACAAATATGCTAATTTACATCTTCGCCACACTGCAATTCATTCTCTAAACTGCAGTCAGAGTGAGATTTTTTCTTTTTTTGGCAGTATTGGGGATTGACAGGACCTCATACTTGCTAGGCCAGCACTCCACAGTTTGAGTCATTGAACCTCAACCATCAGGGTAATGATTTTAATGTCACTTAATCTCTTATCTCTTAATTAATCTCTTAATTCTTACTCTCTTAATGTTTTAATTCATTTTTCATATGTATTGTGTCTTCATATCTTCAAGTTTCAGGTTACATCTCACAACTTCTAAGGAGCATCCCATGATCTCTACCAATTCTAATCTAAGATTGATGATCTTTCTTGTTGGCTGTATTTATGTGTGCTTCAGAGCACTTTTATAGTGTATTAAAATTGTCCATAGACTACATTTACTTTATTAGAATTTAATATTTAAAAAAAATTTATTATTCATTTATTCACATGTGCATACATGGTTTGGGTCATTTCTCTCCTCTGCCTCCCGTGCCCCCTCCTCCCATCCCCCTCGCTTCCAAGCAGAACCTGTAAAGGCAGCTATGGCCTTACATAATAATAAATTTTCTAAATCATACTCCGGTGACTAGTAAATGAATGAAACCATAGAAGATAAAAAATGACAAGATATTTTTCAGTTGCTCTAATATAAGAAAAATATCAACTCCTTTCAGCAAAAGTATGTCTGATAAATGAAAAGGAAATATGCCCTCTCAGCAGAAGTAAAATTTACAACAGTTTAATTATCAAATTAAAGAAATTTGAAAGTAATAAAATATAATAATATAGTCTTCTTTTCACACTTCAAATTTTCCACTTTCCATTATTCCATTAAAGTCTTTTTTTTTTCCAGCAAGGAAACTTTATTCTAAAGGAGTTTTGCAAGAGTGGAAAGAGTGTCAAAACATGGGTAACACTCTGAACATAACATCTGCTGTCATCTCTAAATCATGTCTTGTTTGGCAACAATTTTCCTACTTCTGAATTTAAAATAGTGCTATATATTGCACTCTTTTTTGTTAAGACTCCATCTCCACTACTCTGGAAATTATTTTTGGCCTTTCCTTGTCTCTCATGATACTGACATTTGCAAACAAATTATCTTGTAAACCGTTCCTCAATGTTTGTTCTCTAAGGTTTCTTTGTTATAAAATTTAGACTGTGCATTTTTGGTATAAATAGTAGGTAAGTGAGCTTTGTACATTTTTAAATTAAATTGCAGCATAAGGCACATGTAAAACAATAGAAGCAAAATGTATACTTTAATAAGCTATTGAAATTGAACAGCATTGAGAAGTCCTTTAACAAATCACTAGATAAAGTGGAGTATTTCAACAAATTTGTAGTATTTTCTGAAGAAGTAATGATTTCCAGTCATTAAACAAAAACTAATGCAATGTATATCAAGAATTTTAAATATGGCTTTCAAAAATAATTTTGTGTGTCATTACTTTTACCCTTAAAGTTTTAACTCATCAAATTGATAGTTCAAAAGTAAAATTCTAGACTTTTAAGATCGAATTGGTTCTGTTACTATAACATAATCTCAGTGGAATTTTTTTTTCTGCTAGGCTAATATGTTTCTTAAATTTTAGCTTCTGTTAGATACCATTAAATGGTAGCACAAGCATTCACTTTTCATGACATTTTTTTTGTTGTTCAGACAAACTGAAGTGGTTTTAATAATATTTAGTAATATTTAAGTAGCCAACTTCTTTTTTTTTTAAATAATCTCAGCTTTTGACCAAGCACAGAAATCTTGCCTTTAGTCCCTGCTACTTAAGAGCAGAAGAATCAAGAGTTTGCGGCTGCCTGGGTTACTAAAGCAACAAAGTGAGATTGGGCATAAAAGAAAAAAGTCTAGGGTTTTTTGCTGTTGTTTTGTTTTGGTTGTGTTTTTTTTTTTTTTTTGCCATTTTGACTTTTTAAATGCATGGCATCTTTACTAAGTAAGCTGGAAAACCTATTATTATTGGGAGAACAACTTAGGAGATAGTACTTGATTGGTAATAAACATTGCAAGTACTGCACTGCATAGTTTTTATAAAATCGAGGAGAAAACTTTCCTCGATCTCAAATTTGTTTATACTTGTAAGCCATAAGGGTTGATAATTTTATTTATGATTTTATAGATTAAGTTATTTATGTATGAAATAAAGTAGGAAAATATATTGAGAAAAGATTATGCTTACAGAAGTCTCCTTTAATGTGTTAAATTTCTCAAATGTAAGCATATATTTTAATGCATACTTAAGTAACCTTTAAAACAAAACAAAATAATAACAATGCATTGTCATGCACGTTGCCAATGACAAAAAACAAAATTATTTTGGTGAAAAACAAAAACAAATTACCACCAATATACCACAACACATGTCAAGAAGCAAAATATTGCCAGCTACACCAGAAAATCCTCCATGTGACTCACCTTTATTGAAAAGTCTCTCTCCAGTATTCTGAAGTTATACTAATTATTTTCTTTATAGTTTTACACCATAAATTTATACATTTAAAATATAGTTTGACTTGAGTTATAACTTTAAAACTTTTTAAATTAAAATATTTTAGGACAAAGAGAAGTTGCAGAGCTAGCACAGAATTTCACAATACCCTTTTCCAAGCTTTCTCCAATGATAAAATATCATATAATCAGGATAATTATCAAAACTCATACATTTCCATCTGCGTAATACTATACCTTATTCAGATCTCATCAGTTTTAAACATGAATTTTATTAACCATATAGCTTCATATAATCCCCACATAAATCAGGACACTAAACTATTATACTAGCAGAGTGAAATTCTTTTCCTGTATCAGTTTGTAGTAACATGCCCCTCCAACCTTATCAAGTGGAGGAAAATTTGTCTTTTACTACCATAACTGAAATTTAATTACATATATGGAATTATACAGTAGATGAAACTTCTCAGCTAATAATCTGTTTCTTATAAATCTGAAAAAAAATACATCAATAGTTTAGTAATTTATCAATAATTTAGCAATTTATCATTATATTAAAACAATGATAATAATATAAGTAAGATAAACCAAATTATAAGAGAAAAATCACCCTTTGGTGAAAACTCAGGAACTTTTGTCTGAATCAAAAGTCCAATGTATCATATTGTGAAGCTTACAGTTTCTCACATCTTATAAGATAGTAAGCTATCTTTTAAAAAGTAAAGCCTTTGCATTCCATCTTGCATTTCAAAGGTTCTGGGCACTTCTTATGCTATGATGGTGCTATGTCTCACACCAAAAACTTGTGTATGTTTATTTATTAAATTTTGAATATATGTGAACATTCTCTAAACTTTTTTATTTTTTTTGGTTTATTTATTCATATGTGCATACATAATTTGGGCCATTTCTCTCCTACCTCCTGCCCCCTTTCTCTCCCCCCCACACCCTCTCTTCCAGGCAGAACCTGTTCTGCCCTTTTTTGAAGAGAATACATAAGCAATATTAAGAAAGCCATAGCATTTTTGCTAGTTTGAGATAAGGATCACTATACAGAGAAATTATAGGAGAGAAAAGTAGAAAAAAATTGGCAGAGCTATTGACGTAACATTTACCTTAGTGCTTTTTAAAATTATTATTATTGTTGTTGTGTTAGGTGGGGGTGCATTGTAGCATTTACAAAGGTTCTTACAATGTATCAAATATATCATACTTAAATATACCCCCTCCACTGTTCTCTTTCATCCCCTTTCCCTTGATTCCTGGCATAGTTTCAACAGTTATCATTTTTGCATTTACATATATTTCTATACATTATTTGCACTATATTCATCCTCCAATCTCTTTCCCAGCCACTTCCCCTTCTCCTACCAGTGCCAACCCTCCTCCCACTTTGCAGATTAATCATTATAAATATGCCCTTCTATTCTCAGATTTTGTAGAAGAAAAAGCATAAAAGATGAAAGAAAATGACAATTTTGCTAGTTTGAGATAAAGGTAGTTACACAGGGAGTTTCTTTGTGTTGTTTCCACGCATGTACGTATTACAACGCCAACAGGTTGAACTCTATCAGTTCTCTTCACTCTTCCCTGGTCCCCTTCCCATAGTGACCCCACCAATTTAAGATTCTATATTCATTGCTATACAAAAGCACATCAACTGCATTCAAATTTTTAGCTTCCTTCCCTTGCCCTATCCCTCCAGTGCACAGCCTCCCTTTAAAGTGTGATTGTGCCTCATAATATTGCTGCATTTGTTTTAGGACTATAATCTGTATATGAGGGAGAATGTGCATCTTTTGACCTTCTGAGCCTGACTAACTTCACTTTTTATCTTCATTTCTCTTCTCTAATAATATATAGAGTGTCATTATAATACTTATGTGACTATTTATCTTCTGTATTTTTAGTTTCTATGTTCCAATTTATCATGAAATTAACACATGGGTCTCTGTATGCTGTTCTGGCTCCATAGTCCATGCTGTGCATGAAATTAGCAAGGCTGTTATTCATTCTCTTGTTAATAAACTAATGTATTTCTAAATAATGGTCTGCTAGACCCCAGATTGGCAATAACGCATGATTCATTGTGCTTTTCACTTTCAAAATCTATACCAAAATCTTTTATCATCAATCCTAGGCAATGGATGTTCTCAAAAGTATATGTATTTTTCCTTTTTCCAAAAAATATCATATTCCCAAAATCTGAAATCTCATTTTTTGTTTGTTTTTCCCTTATAGTCTGAGTTTATTTTTTTAAGGAGAATTACAAACTCCTGAAGAAAGAGATCGAGGAAGACTACAGAAGATGGAAAGATCTCCCATGTTCATGGATCAGTAGAATTAACAGAGTAAAAATGGCTATACTACCAAAAGCAATCTACATGTTTAATGCAATTCCCATCAAAATCCCAATGACTTTCATCACAGAGATTGAAAAATGTACTCTAAAGTTCATTTGGAAACACAAGAGACTGCAAATAGCCAAGTCAATACTCAGCAAAAAAAAGCAATGCTGGAGGTATCACAATACCTGACTTTAAACTATATTACAGAGCAATAGCAATAAAAACAGCATAGTACTGGCACAAAAACAGACATGAAAACCAGTGGAACAGAATAGAAGATCCAGATATGAATCCACACAACCATACCTACCTCATTTTTGATAAAGCTACCAAAAATATATGATGGAGAAAAAACAGACTCTTCAACAAATGTTGCTGTGAAAAGTCATTACCTGTCTGCAAGAAACTGAAACTAGATCCGTGTTTATCACCTTGTACTAGTATCAATTCAAAGTTAATCAAAGACCTAAATATCAGACCTGAAACTCTGAAGTTACTACAGGAAGGAGCAGGAAACACTCTGGAACAAATAGGTATAGCCAATGACTTCCTCAATAGAGCCCCAGCAACCCAGCAACTAAGAGAAAGGATGAATAAATGGGACTTCATAAAATTAAAAAGCTTCTGCACAGCAAAAGAAATGGTGTGTAAACTGAAAAGACTACCCACTGTGTGGGAGAAAATATTTGCCAGCTATACATCAGACAAGGGACTGGTAACCAGAATATATAGGGAACTTAAGAAACTAAACTCTCCTAAAATCAATGAACCAATTAAGAAATGGGCAAGTGAACTAAACAGAACTTTTTCAAAAGAAGAAATTCAAATGGCCAAAAAACATATGAAAAAATGCTCACCATCTCTGGCCATGAAGGAAATGCAAGTCAAAACCACACTAAGATTCCACCTCACCCCTGTTAGAATAGCCATTATCAATAACACCACCAACAAAATGTGTTGGTGAGAATGTGGGGAAAAAGGAACTCTAATCCACTGCTAGTGGGAGTGTAAACTAGCACAACCACTTGGGAAAAAAATTTGGAGGCTTCTTAAAAATCTAAACATAGTTCTGCCAGGATATACCCAAAAGAATGTGACACAGGTTACTCCAGAGGCACTTGCACACCCATGTTTATTGCAGCACTATTCCCAATAGCCAAGTTATGAAAACAGCCAAGATGCCCCACTACTGATGAATAGATTAAGAAAATGTGGTATTTATACACAATGGAATTTTATGCAGCCATGAAGAAGAATGAAGTGTTGTCATTCGCAGGTAAATGGATAGAACTGAAGAACATAATTCTGAGTGAGGTTATCATGGCCCAAAAGACCAAAAATTGTATGTTCTCCCTCATATGCAGACATTAGATCAAGAGCAAACACAACAAGGGGATTGGACTTCGATCACATGATAACGTGAGAGCACACTTGGGAGGTATGAGGATACGTAAGACATCCAAAAAACTAGATAGCATTTGTTGCCCTCAATGCAGAGAAACTAATGCAGATACTTTAAAGCAGCAGAGGCCAAGAGGAGAAGGGAACCAGGAACTACAGAAAAGGTTAGTTCTAGAAGAATTAATTTAGAAGTTAACACACATGCACAGGAAAGCAATGCAAGTCAACTCCCTGTATAGCTATCTTTATCTCAACTAGCAAAACCCCTTGGTCCTTCCTATTATTGCTTATACTCTCTCTTCAACAAAATTAGAGATAAAGGCAAAATAGTTTCTGCCTTGTAGCGAGGGGGTGGGGAGGGGGGATTAAGGAGGAGGAGGGGGGAATGGGGGAGAAATGACCTAAGTATTGTATGCACATACAAATAAAAGAAAAAATTTAAAAAAAGAAAAGAAAATGTGGTACTTGTACACAAGAGAATTTTACTCAGCCATGAAGAAGAATGAAATCTTATCATTTGCAGGTAAATGGATGGAACTAGAGAACATCATTCTGAGTGAGGCAGCCAAGCTCAGAAGACCCAAAATCATATGTTCTCCCTCATATGCAGAGTTTAGATCTAGGCCAAATACAGCATTGTGGTTAGACTGGGATCACATGACAATGGGAGAGCACATATGGGTGATATAGAAATAGGAAGAAAACCCAAAACATGAAAGCATTTGATGTTCCCACTCCAGAGGAGCTAATACAGAAACCTTAAAGCAACAGAGATTATCATGAGAAGGGGATCAGTAACCAGGGTAAAGATCAGTTAGAGATGAATCAACATGGGTCATAACACATGTACACAAAAGCAATGCTAGGAATATTTCTGTATAGCTATCCTCAACTCAACTAGCAAAAACACTTTGTCTTCCTTATTAGGCTTGTCTCTTTTCTTCAACCAAACTAGTGATAAAGGCAGAACAGGACCTGCCTGGAACTGAGGGGGAAAGTGGGCAGAGGATGGGGGAGGGAGGCAGGGGGGGAGAAATGACCCAAACAATGTATGCACGTGTGAATAAATGAGTAAAAATAAATAAATAAATAAATAAAATAAAATAGAGGGGTGTTTTGGACAATAGTATAATTCAGTGCCATTGGAAATTAGAGAGAAATTTGACATAAAGAGGTTCTCTGTTGTTGAAATAGAAAGGATCATAAGATGGTAACCCAAGAATGCCGTCTAGGATAGTAGAGTGGCCACTCTCTGCCAATCAACAAGGAAAAAACGGTGACTTCTCTCCAAGGATTACAAGAGCATGAACTCTGCCAGCAGTATGAATAAGCTCCTAGGTGAAATATTCTTTAGAGCCTCTAGGTAAGGGTCTGTACAGCTAACAACTTGAATTTAGCATTGTGAGACTCAGAAGAAACCAGTTGACAACTTATATGAAATGTAAAGTCAGATAGAAATATGAAAAAGTAAGTGGGAATAGTTTTAAAATATTCTGTAGTATTTTTTTAAACAGTTATAGAAACTAATATAGCCAGAATTCTTTTGTACTTCTATCATTTTGTTCTTTACATGCTTTGGGGATCTCTCACCCACAAATTTGGTGTACTGTTTTATATTCTTAGTAAATTAAATGTTAATCATTATATACTCTTCATTTTACATACTAGTGCCTGTATTGGAGTCAGGGTTTTCTTGGCATATCATTTTCCATTCTTTTACCTTATAAATTCTACATATAATTTTACATACATGTCTCATAAGCAGTATTCAGTGTTGTTTGTTCCTTTGTTTTAAATTGTTTTGATTTTGAGTTTGCCAGTCTTTATTTTTTTCATTTCGTTTTATTTATTCATTTTTTATTGCTGTGCTGGAGTTACATTGTGGTAGTTAGAAAAGTTTTTACAATATATCAAATATATCATAGCTAAATTCATCCCTCCACCATTTTCCTTTATCCTCTCCTCCCCCATTGATAGAATAGTTTCAATATGTGTTATTTTTCCATTTACATACATGTGTATATAATTTGCATTATATTTACCCTCCCACACATTTTCCCCACCTCTTCCCCCCTCCCACTGGTAACAACCCACCAGGCAGGACCTGTTATACCCTCTTGTTCATTATTTTATTTTATTTATTTATTTTTTTAACAGTTCAAACTCATGTATATTTTATTTTTAGGTTCCAGAAACAATTATTGTTATTTTAAATGCTTAGCCTGAAAAGTCATCTTAAGTGTATTATTTAGAAATTTATCATATTTAATATTTTTTAATGCAAATTTCTTTTTTATTTTTATTGTTTTATTATTCATATGTGCATAAAAGGCTTGGGTCATTTCTCCCCCCTGCCCCCACCCCCTCCCTTACCACCCACTCCACTGCCTCCCTCTCCCCCTCACCCCCTCAATACCCAGCAGAAACTATTTTGCCCTTATCTCTAATTTTGTTGAAGATAGAGTATAAGCAATAATAGGAAGGAAAAAATTGACATTTTTGTTTGTTTAAGGTAGCTACATAGGGAGTTTCCTTGTGACATTTCCATGCATATATGTATTATAACCTAACTTTGTTCTTCTCCATTTTTCTCCTTTCTCCTTTAGTCCCCTTCTTATGGTGGTTTCAAAGGGTTTAAAAATTTCATATTCATTCTTTTATAGAGAATACATCAACCATACTCACTTTTTCTTTTAATTGGCACTATTTCTTTTAATATAATCCTTTATATTTAGCCCAATTATTTTAAGTCTCCCATGTTGTTAAGTTCTTCTGTATGTTTTTGTGTTTCTCTTTTTTTTTCCTGTTTCACTTTTTTTTTATTACACTATGTTTCTTTATTCTCCAATCATTTGTTTGGAGGATATGTAAAATGTGTATTTCTTTCAAGGAAATGGTTGGGGAATAAAGAGATACAATTTAATCATTTACATATCTTTTGGTGTTTGCCAAAGAGATTAAAACAAAACTTGATTTTTCAACAGATAATCCTAGTTAGTAATTTAACCCTTTCCCAGGGACAATGCTAAAGCTACTAAACTTCATTCACATCTCCTAATATATATGCCATTCAATTTTCATAATATAAATATTTTAAATCCACCATTTGATGAATATCATTGTGTATATTAGAATGTTTTTTTCCTATGTATCCATACATTAAATTTTTCTGAGTTGTCCATTCCTTCCCTCATGTCTGAAATTTCCCTGGCAATGTTTTTGTTTGTTGTTTTTTCCTTCCCGAATAGCACCATTACTATTCCCTTTAGTACATATCTGCTGGTGTAAAATTCAGTCACATTTTTATGTGAAATTTTCTTTTTCACCATTCTCTTGCATAATATTTTACAGTGGTATCAAAATCAGGGCTGAAACTCTTAACTCAAAGTACTTTAAGGACATAAATGCAGTGTACTATAACTTTCATTGTTTCCAGTGAGGAGTCCACCATTATTTAAATATTTGTTTCTTTGAAAAGGATGCATATTTGTCTCTCATAGTTAGACGTATTATTATGATATAGCCCAACATTGGGAATCCTTTTATAAACTACAAAATTCTACTTATGTTTCACAGCTCTGTGAATCTTTATCTTGATAGTGTTCATAAGT
Source organism: Castor canadensis (assembly GCF_047511655.1). NCBI lineage: Eukaryota > Metazoa > Chordata > Mammalia > Rodentia > Castoridae > Castor > Castor canadensis. The sequence continues at coordinate 27,427,173 of NC_133405.1, forward strand.
ATTTTAGCTATAATTCCCTCTATATCTTTAACTCTCTGTGCTAGATAACTTCTACTTACCTCTTTTGTCACTTATTCTCTGCCATGGTGGATAACCTAAATGCCTGTACCAATGAGGTTTCCTTGATCTCTAACTCTGAGTTTGTCTCAGCTAGGCATTACTGGAAGAGGTCAAGGTAAGAAAGGAGAGTGAAACATAAGTATGTATCACCCTGGATTTCTTGCATAAAGAGATTTTTATTTTAGATCTTGTATTTTCCTATTCTATAATTTCCCTTTGTTTGTTCTTTCAAAAAAGTTATTTTCTGGCCAAATGTGGGGTGGCTCACATCTGCAATCCTTGTACTGGGAAAATTGAGGAAGAAAGATTCTGAATTTGAGGCCATCCTGGACTACACGAGTTCAAGGCCCACAAGGGATATATAGCAAGACTATGTCTCAAAAAATATTCTAAATATCTTCTTAATTATTTACTCTTTTATTTAATTTACTGCCACATAGTAAACATAAGTTACAGTCTATGTCTGATAACTTTGTTTTCCATTGGCACTGGTAATTATGTCTATTGTCTGTTATTTCTGGTGGAGTGTATTCCTATTTTCTTACCTACTCATTTACCTGTTGATCGAAATTGTGCACCAGATGTGTATTTTTGAAATCATATATAGGAATAATCTGAAGCTGATTGTGATGAATTTTTCAAGAGGAAATATACCTTTGTTTCTTCTTATACACACAAGAAATCTGAAAAAAGGTCAACTAAATTTCAGGAAATGAGATTTTGCTAAATTTGGCTGAATTCCTTACAAGGATCTATTTATATCTGATTGTACCTTACTCCAAAGGCTAAATAAGAGTTCCAGATAAATATTCAGGACTTCATAGGGTGTCCTCTATTGATGGGTCTGTATTCAATTCCATGTTCTCTGGCTTTACAGGATGTCAAAATAGTTAATGGCTGTTTTTTGGTCCCTTCTTCGCTCTCTTGTACATTGGTAAACTCTCCAGAGGAAAAGTGGTCTTCACATTATCAGGCTTATCTTCCTGTGGTTCTATTCAAGTTCTGGACTGATAGGTGCTCTCTTAATTTATTTTTATCTGAAAGTGTACCCACTTACATTACTTTTAGATGAATTCTAGGATAAGATTTGCTTGCTTTTATTCAAAGCGTTGTAATAACTCCTTCTGGCTTATCAAAAAAGTTTCTTGTGAGAAATGCACATTTATAAAATCATTACTTGCCTCATAAAATATATAATTTTTTGTTGGCATCTTTCAAACTTTTTGTTATCAGCCATTTGAATTTTACATTTCTGGTCTTATGAGATTCCCTGTGTCTACTTGGGTTTTTCCTGCTCTATTTTGTTTCACTTTGTTGAAAGTATAGTTTTATGCCTTTTATTTGAGACATTTTCTGCCATATTTATTCAAATACTTTTAGAAGTATATATTTTAGAATTATATATGTTGGACATTATATAATTTTCTCACCAGTCCTTCAGGCTCTGTTTTATTTCTAAATTTTATCTCTACATTTTCAGATTGGATATTTAATATTTATCATTATTCAAATGATGGCCCTCCTCTGCCATCCCTATTTTGCTATGGACTCCCTTAAGTGAGATATTTTGATTATTGTTTTTCAGCTTTTAATCTCCATTTGGTGTTTATATCATGAGTTTCATTGTCAAATATTTCTATTGGTTTTAACAGTTTTCATGATTGTTTACCTCACCATTATTATAAAGTTTGTTTAAAAGTCTTTGTTAAAATCATTCCAACATCTGTGTCATCTCAGCATTTGAATCTGTTTCTGTAGGCCATTTCAATGTTTCCTGTACAACCAAATGGAATGCCAGAGAATAATAGTAAATGAGTTTAGTGGAACTTTTAATTTTATCCTCTCCCTCATTCTGTCTGCTATTATTTGATGTTCAATAGCTTCACATGTCTGAGATATTTAATTATGTCTTAGTTCTATTGCTATTGTCAGTAGCAAAGGTTGATATTTGGTTATTACATCTAATTTTAAACTAGAACATGTATGTGTCTATAAGCATATGCATATATCTATGTGCATGTTTCCTCAATAATTTTTCCATTCCAATTCAACTATATGAAGGCAAAGACTTCTATGTTTGCTCACAAATTTACACTTCATATATTATTGTGCATTTCACATATGGTAGGCATTTAAAAGTATTTTGGGATACTATTTATCATTTATCATAAGTTAAAATAGATTTTATCCTCTTTTTTCATCTTAATGCAATTGTTGGATCTAGAGACCTAAGGCAGATGAATGAGTTTCCCATTCCCCCTGGAGAGCAGTATTATTCCTGCATCCTGAGAAGTTGGAGGCCTGCATTCCTGCATCCTGAGAGGGAATTGTAAATCTGCATTTCTGCATCCTAAAGAGGAGATACAGGGCCTGATAGATCTGCCAAAGGGCTGATGAGCAAAATGTTCTCAAGATCGTTCCCTTCCCCCAAAAAAGGTGCCAACCAAACCAGTTCACCTAAAAAAAGCTCATGAAATCTGTGGCCTATGAGAAACCCTCCCCCCAACTCAGAGTTAAAAGGTCCATAAAAACCCCAGCCTTTACCTGAGGAGGGAATTACCAGTTTCTGGACTCCACTTTAGCCTTTCCTTTTTCTCTAATAAATCCTACTTTATACCCCAGCTTTGGCTCATCATTCAGCTGCCTCATGAGCCAGTTCTCTGGCCTGTGAAGGCAAGGATCCTCAACACTAGCCCCCAATAGTTCACACTGGCATGTAACATTTTGGTGATTCATGAAGGGACATTTCTTCTGGACCAAGGTTGGTATTGTTGGCAATAATGGCACCGATATGTTTCGGTTCTTACTGCACCCTTAAGCTTCTGTTTCCCAGGGTCATGGTCATGCCTCAAGTCTAGCTTGAATTCTCTCCCTCTTTCACCTGGCAATAAAGAATCTCTTGGCCAGATCACTCCTCTCAGTGTGGTCACTTTGGGGTCTACATTTGGTGCCATGACTCTGTCAGGTCTCCCCACTAATCCTGTTGGGACCCCAATTCTGAGTCACCCCATGACCACCCTGAGGATGTGACTGGCCAGGACTCATCCTCCTGATCGCCCTTGCTTGCATCCAACACCAGACATTCTTTGGTGAGTCCACATACCCTTCTTGGGCTCTCCCTTTGGTATCTCTGGGGTTTAGAGCATTTCCCCTGTTTGGCTATCTCTGGGGCTCAGATGGTAGAGGGGGGTTCCCTTCCCTCCATTTAGCTTGGGTCTATTTTGTCGTGGGTCTCACCTTGTTGAAAAGCCTGGTGCTGGGTGACCCAGAGCCTCTGGGCCCCAGGGGCCCTACAAGTCACTTGAACACAGTGATGACTGCTTCTCGTGCACCTTGTACCATTCTTAGGATATTCGAGCCACGTGGGGATGCCCCATGATTCCATATATCCTTCCAACCTGCTCCCACCATGGGGGCCACCTCCTCTTTGCCATCTGACTCCCCACTGAGATGCCTCCTCAATAATTTAGACACCTTGGGTTTGACCCCCAATATAAAACCAAAACATTTGATCCACTTTTGCACTCAAATCTGGCCCACTTATCCTTTAGACAACCAAAGTCACTGGCCCCTTTTCGGGTCTTTAGATCCCAACTTTTTATGGGACATATAACTACTGTGAGTAAACAGGATGATGGGGAGAGATTCCATTATGTCCAAGCTTTTTCATACCTCTGTCTAAATCCTGCTCTCTGAACCACTTGCAAGCCAAAACATGTACTTCAAACCCTCCCTCTGTACTTTCTATTCCCCTGCGCAGATTCTATTAACCTGTAAACCAGTTTCTATCTGTCTCCTCCTATCTTCCTGAAAAACTTTCCCTGTCATGGAGTTAAGCAAGCCACTCCTTGCCAATTCTGGCCTCAAGGCGGTTCCACTCTGGGAGAGCTCATGCTCCCTTCCTTTGGGCTGAGACCAAGCCCCGGATTTATTCGGCAACCGGAGAGTGGAGGTTTCGTTTTGCTGAAAGCATGCCAGTACCAATCAATGGGAGCAACCTAGAGACACAGGTGATGGCTAATCTCATAAGCATGTGTCATGCCTCCAGGCCCTGCCTTCCCCTCCCTTACCTAAGATGTCAGCACACCTTTTCTGCCTCCTCCATGGTCTCACCACGTGTCCTTTGTCTCTGTCTGCCTTCCCTTCCCTGGGCTTACTGGGACCCTGCCTCCCATGAAAAACTTGTAGCATGGTACTTTATGACTTAAGCTATTCCAACTAGTTTGCCAGGCCTCTCAGTCTAAAGCAACTTTAAGTCAGCTGCTTTACAAAAGCACTTACAAAAAACTGCAGCTGCCACACTCACGCTGTAACTCCACAGGGGAGGAGGGAAAGCAAACAGGCACACCTGTGCACAGGATGCTGGCTTCTGGACACAGCAAAAACACCTGCCATAGCTAAGAGAATCCATAGAGAGGACCCAGCACATCCTGGGCCGCCAGCCACACGTGGGGATGGCTGCAGCCTGCTGCCACTTCCCCTAGAATAAGCGTGCACAGAGTACACCGGAAGGGGGGAGGGGTGACAGGCCGCAGGATCAGGCCTAGGCAGTCAGGGTCACTTGTCCTAGATGTGTGTGGAGGGAGTAACGCCTTGCACAAGTCCTGCTCCTAGCCCCACCTCAGATTTCAGGGCATCAGACCCAACCCTTGTAAGTCAATTATTAGATCAAAGTTATAGTTCCAGAAATAACAAAATGGACATTACCGTGTTCTCTAAATTTCTCATTTAGAACTTTCTATACCTTTGGTCTCAACATAAATTTTCCCTGCAAATATTAACACTAGTTGTCCCGTATGGTACTTTTATTGGCCTGAAATGCCCTCTGAATGCCCTTCTATAACTTTAACATTTTGTTCTTTTTAGATGGGACCTGTATCTTCCAGTCTTTGGCTGGTAGATGTTGGAAGCATTGTACTGAGTTCGGCCTCAGTATGCCTTGTGTGACCAAGAGAAGTGGCCTTCACAGGGTTCCTTAAATTACAACACTATACTCCAATTAAACTTTTTCTATAGAAGTAAAAGTAAACTGAGGTCCCCTATATAAATTTCTACCTTCTAAGCCACTTCAATACTCAGAACCTCTTAATGAGTGCTTCCGTCTTCAACAGGCAATGGTAGGAAGAAGGCAGGTCGTATGTCCCCTCAGTTACAAGATCTAAGGGAAATTTAAAAACATCTAAACAGCTGTACTGATGCCTAGACAAATACATTCAAACCTTTATCTCTGTGATCCAAACCTTTCAACTGACATGAAAGGATATTATGCTTCTACTAGAGCAGAGTCTTATCTCATTAGAAAACTATGGGTTCGGGCCCAGGCCACTGAGGTTGGAAATGATTATGTGGCTCAAGCAGTAGAGTGTCGCTTTACAAGCATAAAGTCCTGAGTTCAAGCCCAGTACAAAAAAATAAATAATAATAATAAAAATAAAAATAATTAAAAAATAATAATAATAATATTTGGGGCTGAGGAATTAGCTCAATGGGAGAATGTTTGCCCAGCATGTGCAAAAACCTGGGTTCAATTTTCCAGCATTACTAAAAATAAATAAAAATAAAAAATGGTAAAGAAGATAAGTGGCATTAATGTCACTTCAGCCATCTCATAGTAGAAAAACGTAGTTTAACCTAGACTAGATCCCTCATTCTTCAAGTGAGGAAACTGAGGCCCAAAACAGTTCAGAGACTTGCTCTCCAGAGTGTCAGATGTCAATGTAAAATAACAACATTACTTGATAGCAACAACCTAAAAAAATATCCTCTAACTTTTCTACAGCATCTTAAGGATGCTATCAGAAAGCATACCATGGTGGACTCAGAGTCACAGGTGAGAGAGGTTCTCCTCAAAGATAAATTTCTAACAGTCAGCCACAGATATTTGTAAAAAACTCAGACTGTGGCTGAAGGGAAAAGTCATTGAACCAAGTAATACAGCTAGCCATGTCTGTATTTATAGCTATGTCTGTATGTCCAGGACCTTACTAACAGAAGAAAAAAAGATAAGAGACACCATGCCCTCATTGCTGTTCTCAGAGAGGGCCCCACCTGACTGGGGCCTGCATCCTGAACTTGCTACCATGGTGGACAGGAGGGGCACTTCTGAAGAGAATGCTTAAGGGGGGGACAGCCTGGGAGACAGACCTGCCCCCAACCAGGACCCTGTCCTCTCTGCAAAGGTAACCACTGGAGGTCTAAGTGCCCCCCTCACCAGATGGAAGGCGAGGTGCCTCCTCCTATGGATTGATGGGTCCAAGCCTCCTGTACACACTCCTCTTCTTGGCATCAATGTTGAGGAGTCTCAGGTAGCCATAATGGTAGAAAAGTGAAAGGTCATTTTCCAACTAGACAGTGAAGCCCATTTTTCTGTCTTACTCTCTCCCAGTACCTGGCCCAATGACAAGGTTATCACTCAGGGCCTAACTGGCAAGCCCTTAAAGTGCTATTTTACTTGACCTCTGGCCCACTCATGGGGAGACCTCCACTTCTGTCACTCTTTACTCATAGTTCCTGAAACTCCAGTGCCCCTGCTGGGATGGGTTTTACTATCTCAATTAAAGGTTCAAATTCTCCTCTCCCCAGTCAACTATCTCTGCTGCTCCCTCCTTCAGGAATGAATAGATCCTACAGTGTGGACTAATGGGAGGACTGTAAGGCGAGCCAAAACGGCCCTTCCTATTCAAATAAAACTCAAAGATCCCTCACAGTTTCCACACCAAAAACAATATCCCCTCAAGCCTGAGGGAAGATGAGGCCTCTTGCCTATCATAAATTCCTTAAAAAAAACAAGGCCTACTAATTAGTTGCTCCAGCCCCTATAATACTCCTATTCTTGCTATCCACAAGGGGCCAAACAAATGCAGATTGACTCAAGACCTCCAGCTCATTAATGAAGCAGTCATTCCCCTCCATCCAATTGTTCCCAATCCCTATACTCTATTGGTTCAAATACCCTCAAAGGCCAATATTACTCTGTACTAGATTTAAAGGACACTTTCTTTTGCATTCCTCCACATCCTGATTGTCAGCCTCTGTTTGCCTTTGAAATCCCACAAACCCTTCACAACAACTAACTTGGACAATTTTACCACAAGAGTTTAGAGGCAGCCCTCATCTTTTTGGACAAGCCCTAACCAGAGACTTATTAGATTGGTACTACCCAGAGTCCACCCTTCTTCAATATGTTAATGACTTCTGTGCAGAGCCACAGAGCCCCTCATCTCCAGGGCAACTAAATCCTTTTTAAACTTTTTGCCCTCCCAGGGACACAAAGTCTCTAAGGAAAAAGCTCAGTTATGCCTCCCACAGGTCACCTATCAAGGTGTGGTCTTAAAGGGACAGACTCGCTTCCTGAGTACTGAGCAAATTGACCCAATCCTCCATTTTCCACTCCCCCATACCATGAACCAGCTTAGAGCTTTCTTGGGATTTACAGGATTTTGCAGAATCTGGATTCCTAGATATGCAGCCTTTGCCAGACCACCTTTTTATGCTCCTACTAATATTCCTATTTAGGTCTTGCATAATAAATACTCTCTCCAGATTTATATTTCAAAAGGACCAACGGTTCAAACTCCAGCTCTTAATCAAAAAATACTCACCTCTGCCTATGCATGAGCCCTCCAACCCTTTCTATCTAGGGCCCCTGTAGACTACATGGGACAACACCTGAGACAAGTACCACCACCCTTATCCCCCGTTGCCCAATTTTCAGCACGAAGCAGCTAGATGAGTCATTGCCCCTCTCCCCAACAGCAGTTGGGTACTTGTCTCAGAGGGGGAATTTGTTGGGTCTGGAGACCTAAGGCAGATGAATGAGTATCCCATCCCCCGGGAGAGCAATATTATTCCTGCATCCAGAGAAGTTGGAGGCCTGCATTCCTGCATCCTGAGAAAGAGCTGTAAACCTGAATTCCTGCATCTTGAGAGGGAGTTGTAAATCCACATTTCTGCAACCTAAAGAGGAGATAAAGGGCCTGATAGCAAAATGCTCTCAAGATTGTTTCCTTCCCCCTATTGTTGCAGAAGTATGCTAGCTTAAATATGAGATTGGGGGCAATTAGCAGGAAGAAAGGTTTTATTGTGCCCAGACCCAGTGGACCTGTGTCCAAAGGCTGAGACCCCGAGAACAAAGAAGTCTCACCCCATATACCTTCACAAGCAGGTTAGAGAAGAAACAAAATTAAAAAACAAGGTTTAACCCATATATGGTTATATGAAATTCTATAGGCTATTTCAGCCTAGTATTAAGTGCCCTTCTACCCCTAGTGCTATGTGACTTTCTTCACCTTTGAATTCCTTAGGTTTTATCTCTCTGCTATGCCATTCCTCCCCTTCTGCTACCTTATCAGTACTGGGGCCTCATTTGTTTCTTCTGATCCTCCTTCCTGCTACATTATTCCCCCCTTGGATGCTCAGATGCACCTAGGGTCAAAGAGCATCATCTTAATTTAGGGGTTTGTATTTCTATAACATCATTACATGTGAAGTCATTTTCCTTTTTATAATGTCCTCCATAATAGTCTTGACAGACCACAATACCAGGAGGACCAGGCAGGGCAGAATTAAGCATGCTCCCAGAATTAAACCTATTGCCCTTATCAAAGTTTTGAAATCACCTAAGGCAGAAAACCACCCTCCAAACAGGTCATTGGGATCCCATCCTCTCCAAGTCTGGACAAGGACATGGGCAAGCTTTCTCATTCTGTCTGTGATCCCTTCTATGACCTTTCCTTCATCATCAATCTGTAAGCAGCAGTTGCTTAGGTTAAATTTTCCACAAACTCCTCCCTCAGAAGTCAGCAAATAGTTTAAAGCCAAGTGGTTCTGATAGATGGCATTGCACCTCTTAGTGCTTTGTTTTGTCAGCAAGTTGACAGCTCTTGCAGTTTCATTAGTTATAATTTTAACAACAGCTTGCAGCCTGATGACATGGTTGAGCATATATATTTATAGGGGTGCAATAGTCCCTGGACCATCTTTTGCCCAGGTGGCAAGAGCATAGTATTGGTGACTTATTCAGGAGGCCATCTGCCATCTTTTTCCCAAGCCCCGTGGTCCAACATTGTCTCCCATGTTGGACCCCCACAAACATAGCATGAAATAACATTCAGTGTCTGGGCTATAGACTCAGCCACTGAGAGGAACAAGTTTTTAGCTTTGGTAGAGATGGAAAATTCACTCCTCATGTCTTTAGTAAAGGAGAGAAAATCTTGGTTCTGCATACCATGAGTATGCATGAGTAACAGTTATTAATTTGAGGTGTATCAAACTCTTAGGGTCAAGACCCTGTTTACCTATTTTTATATTAATTACCTTTTCCAGTGTCCAATCAAGTGTGAAATTTACAGGGTTACAGGTGCGATGGGTGCAGTTAGGGACAGCTTTCCTCTTGTGAAGGAGGGCTACGTATTTAGCCCTCTGCCATGTGGCCCACGAAACACAACTTCAATAAGGACAATAAGAAGAACCCATATCATCACATGGCCAAAAGTTGTCTCCCCGCACATATACTTATCATTTGATGTATAGGCTCTTTCGCCAGCTAGGCCCCGACAGCCACAGTCTGTACCTCCACACCCACCTTTGTCTATGGCCACACATGCATCAAAAAGCATTGACACTATTTTATCAGGACTAAACACCTGGCTGCAGCCGACGAGGTTCCCAGGGTTGTGGATGCTCCTGATCTCTAACCATTGCTCCAGAGAGCAGCAAGTGGGCTTGAAACATATATGATGATTACCATGGGAGCACACTAGATAGGTGGTGTGATTGTGAGTGCATGACCTGATGACAGATACTGCACAGGAATAGTAAGTATGAAAAAGTAAAGTCTTAGTAACAACACTTCCAGCTTGAGTAGTATGCATACATAGGTCACAGGAGGAGGGCTCCAGGCCTCAAAAGGAAACAAGATCAATAACAATAAATAGTAAATATGAAAAAAGAGATAGAAGAGAGCAAACAAAAACCTTTCACTGTGAGTCCAATCAATGCGGGGGAGGGGATTCTGCCAAGCCTATGGCAGAAGACTAGGGTGAGAACTACAGCAGCAGATACAGACAAGGGGTCACAATGCATTACAGAGAGATAGCTGGTGTGGAAAACAACCCGTTTGTCCTGTTGGAGAGTTGACACCTCAAGCTTCTACCATGCATAGACTAGTCAGCTTCTGGGGTGACTAGTGCAGGGCTGTCATCCAGTCTTCTTGGTCCCCTGTTATTTCCTGGGATGCAGAGCTCTGCCTAGGGAGGGCACTCAGGTTCCAGAGGGTGTTCCTACATGGTGAAGCCAGATCAGGGATGTATTTCCATTTGAGAGAAGCTGCCTTGACACAACTATGGTGGATCCAAGGAGCAATCTCTGCTACATTGACTGCAGTGGGAGTAGTAGACAAGATAACAACAAAAGGGCCCTTCCTATGGGGCTTTAATGGGTGGACATTTTAATTTTTTTAACTGAGTAGAATTACCATGGCAACAATATATTATCAGTATATATGTCCAAGAAAACATGTTGTTTTTAAAAATAAAGTCAAAACAACCATCTTTAAGTATCAAAGGACATGTTTAAAGCCAGTAAAAATACTGTCTCTATTTAAGTAGAAGACACTGTATAAAAATATGAGTTTGTGTCTGGAAGAGCTTTAATTCCAGGTAGCCACACATGCATAAGAACCATTTCTTTAATTCTCTCAGCCTTGATTATTTTTGAAAGGTCTGACACCAGTGACTCCATTTGAACATTGATGACATTCCCCACTTGTCTCCAAACTGCTTGTCTCTGAGCACTCTGTTCTGAAGATCTGTCTTGCATCCTAGTACTAACCAGCTACGACCCTGCTTAGCTTTCAAGAAAAGATGAGATTGGTGCATTCAGAGTGGCATGGCTTCTGACTGAAGATCTTTCTTCATTGGTTGTTCTTTTTTTGGATTTTGTTTGATTGGTTGTTTTTGGTCCCATGTTTGTGGGAAAATAATGAAAAGATCAGGTGGGAGTTAGTGCCAAATAGACCCTTTTGGCCAAATTTAAGCAACAAAGAGGCTTAGAAGGAGTGGCTCTTAGGCAGCAGACTTCTAGACCAGAACAATAAAAAACAAAATCTAACAAAAGCAGATGTCTAAAAAGCTAAACTGGTTGACACATAAGTAGTTATTAGAGTCACTTTTTATGGACCTGATTGTAAATGCCCCAGAAGGATCAGAACTGTAATGACAAAAATTTAGAGTCATGGTTAAAATTTTGATGGACAATTTAGCAACTAACAGAACAGTATATCAGTACCATTAACTTCTTGTTACCATGTTTATCTAAATTTTGTATTTTAGAAGCCTTGATATACTTGAAAAACATAAATATACTTAATATATAGGAACAAGCAACAGCATCACAGTTCTATAGAGGTTATATATACATAATAGTTTAGTTGTTATTGAAGTAAAACCTTAGATTTTTATCAGTTGTAGGGGGAAAGAGCAGTTTTAGTAAACCCAAATAGCACAGTCACAGACACATACAGTGTACCAACTGTATTAGAATCACCCAAGACAACAGTTGTTTAACAATGAGGTCATCTAGAAAGTTTTACATAAACTTAGAAAATAAGAAGCATGGAAGAGGCAGAGAGATGGCTCAAACACCAGTACAGGGTTTATTGTTTGGGCAGGAGCTCTGTGGAAGGAGACCCCAGCAAGAGAGCTAGAGCCATTGCCATATACAGGCTTAGGCTAGATATAGGGGGCTAGCAGAAAAGTACCAGGAAGGTCACTAAGGGATATTGTTGCTGGGCAACCAGGAAGGATAAGTTGTAGTTAAGTCATTGTCTGCCCAACTGTCCTTGGCATCTATCAAGGAAGATAAAGGTAAGCTATCTGTAAGAGGGATGGTTTCTAGTCCTAATGTGGCTGTCCTCATTGATAACTCCAACATAAACCAACTCTTAAATGAACATGACTCAGTTACCTTAGTAGCAAAAACCCTGACAAAATTCACCAGAGAGCACACGTAAATATTTATGGGGAATAAATGTGGAGTTAGGAACCACAGTGGCCAAGAATCATGGCTCAGATGTTGATAAGGGATCACATCCCAGATTGTTGACATTAACCATTGGCTCATGACATACAGCAGGATCCCACCAACCTGTAGTCAATGGAGCCCCCCTAAAATAACAGGACCAATCTGGACATCCCAGGTCAAAAGTTTCCTCCATCTAACATGTGGAAGTAGTAGGACTAACACCTTCACTTTGTTGAGTCCAATAAAAACTGGAGGTCTTGACTTTCAGGGTACTGCTCCTTTTTGAGTTTTTATTTGCTTTTATCCTATCTGGAGGATGTACTTTGGCTTTACCTAAGTAAATCTGAAACTAACCCCCATATCAGTGCAGTGGTACTCCCTATGCTCAGCTGCCTCTTGTCTGTCTGTGTTTTAATAAACTCTTGTTGTCTTGACAAATTTGTGGATTAACCTGTAGCATTAAAAATACCTGACAGTTATCTTGGCACAATAAAAGCCATTTTTAAGACAATTTTTTTGTAAATATTATCAAGAACAATACAATATTTTAAAGATAGTCTTGTTGTTATGAGCTTAGAGAATTAAGTTTTAGTTTAATGTCAGTACATTAAATTTTGACCTTACAAAACCTTTTGTGTAACTCTTAGATTTTAGTCAACTTAATCACTTACATAAGCATCTATAAGCTCCATCTTTTTATGACAACTTACTCTGTATCTTCATGACAATTATTTTGTATCCCTCAGGGGAGCTTGTCTTTATCCTTCCCCCCAATCCCCCATTTGAGCTGGAGTGTTAACCCTTGAATGCCTGCATCTTAGTGAGGCCTCATTGAAATAGGTTTGAAAATTGGTTTTCTCAAAAATTAGCAGTAGAACACAGTAATAATTTTTTACATTGACTCTATAATAAGAACTGTTCTCAAGATATTCACATATTTATGTGTAAAAAGACTAAGCAGTTTGTAACAGAGATCTTTAAAACAAATTCCCTGTTTTTTTGTCACCTTAATTATCATATTAACCTTATAGCCAAGTTTAAGAACATTTTGAAGATGCTTACACATACACACACTGAACATACCATTAGATGGATGCATAATCTGTCCAGCCATTAGCAAGGGAAACATAAATATCTCATGACTCTCTCAATATCAGACCAACTCTACTGTACCAACCTTTTGGAACAGTTTTTTTTTTATATTAGCAACAGTCAAAGTCACTCCTTTTTGCTTACCCTTTTAGGTAGGTTCTCCCTGTTTATACTATCTAGAAGTAAAGGTGCCAACAGGTTTAGTATTTCTGATATATTTTAACAATCCTAAATTATTTTCTATTTACTTTTTAGTTTTAATACATAAAAACTGAAGGATTGTATTAAACTCAACTGAAGGATTGTATTAAACCTTTCATCTTTTTCTATCTCCAAACATTTATGACATTTTTCTTTCCTCTCTTTCCCTTCTCTAATTCTCCTCTCTCTCTCTCCTCACTTCATTCATGAAGACTTCATCCCAATTTTGTTTCCAATCCTCCACTTTTCCCTCTTCACATTCACAATCCTTCTGCAACATTTCTTTTCATTCAAGTCAGACCAGATCTTATGTATCAGTGTAAGTTCATCCTTCATGTGTTAATTTTTGTAAGAGCTCAGTTAGTGCTGAGCCTCAGTCCTACTTCAAGATGCCCATTTTGGGTGAAGATGTGCAAACTGGGGTACCAAAGCTACCCATAAAGACTGAAAGACTGTGATTTCTTCTTAGTTCGCCCAATGAATTGCTAAGTGAATTTAAATAAACAACAGAGTCTGGTTTTTGAAGACCAGTTTTAGCCTCTTGGCATTTCCCATTCTCCCAGATGTTAGTGTCTTTTTTTCAGTTTTTTTACAATTACTTTGTAAACTTCATTAACCACAGTTTTATTTAGTGAACCATCGAGGGGCCATCGTACACCAAAAGCAGGCCAATCTACTTCACAAAGGACTTAAGCTTGTTAAGAGTTAACTTAACTCTATAATCTCTACTAAATCCCCTTTTAAAGTTTTTAACCATACACTCCAAGGGAGTGTTCTTACTCTGGTCTCTGCCCATCTCCTCCAATTACCAGCCTGCCAGACAGACACAGAGGGGGAGGAGTTTTGGAAAAGTGGATGCTTTGCCATCTTCTGCTGCTCCCCTCAGAGATTTAGGCATCTCTCTGGCTGTAGTACATCCATACAAACCCCAGACCAGAGGCCCTGTTGGGGTTCACCCTTGACCTTATGAACCACGGAACCAAAGATCAGGACTCCTCACTCACTTCACAGCTGGGCTGCATCTCAGGCTTGCACTTTACATACTCTCACGCAACACAGTACTTGTACCTCGCTCTCTGAACCTGAGAGACATGGTTTCACCCCAAAAAAGGTGGTTACTAGCTTGTTTCATTGGGAGGTGATCAGTCTCCCCTTTTGCCTCCTGGGGCAGGCCTGAATTTGAATCTGGGTTCTTACCAGTCTGATCAGTGGTGCTCCCCTCTCCTCTCTGGTTCAAGTGCCTCATTGAGTTCTGTTGTGCATCCGAGGCCCTCACCCCAGCCCACTGGGAGGAGGAATCCCCCCTTCAGAACAAGCTGTCCATTGGTGCCTGGTGGGTTCTCCTCCTGCTGGTCCAGGGGGACACATTTTGCTGACAAGGGAAGTGATAACTCACCATCTCCCAATCCCGGATAATGAGAAATGTTGTGGAAATATGCTAGCTGAGATAGGAGACTGTGAGAAAATTATCAGGAAGAAATGTTTTATTGTGCCAGCACAGACCCAGCGGACATGTGTCCAAAGGCTGAGCCCCTAGAACAAACGGGTCTCACCTTATATACCCTTGCAAGCAGGTTACAGAGGCAATAAAATTCAAAAACAAGGTTTAACCCATATATAATTACATGCAATTCCATAGGCTATTTCAGCCTAGTGCTAAGAGGCCTTCTACCCCTAGTACAATGTGACCTTCTTCACCTTTGAATTCCTTAGGTTTAATCTCTCTGCTATGCCATCCCTTGTCCCCTGCTACCTTATCAGAACTCAGGCCTCATTTGTTTTCTTCTGATCCTCCTCCTCCCTGCTACACAATAAAGTTGCAAACCAAACCAGTTCACCTAAGAGAGCCCAAGAAATCCATGGCCTATGAGAAACTCCCCCAATCCAGAGTTAAAACGTCCATAAAAACCCCAGCCTTTACCTGAGCAGTGAGTTACCAGTTTCTGGGCTCTGCTGCACTTCTCTAGCTGTAGCCTTGCCTTTCTCTCTAATAAATCCTACTTTATATACTGGCTTTGGCTCAACGTTCAGCTGCCTCATGAGTCAATTTTCTGGCTTGTGAAGTCAAGGACCCTCGACACCAGCCTGCAATACTTCACACCAGCATGCAACACAATCAATGCTATTTTTTCTATGTCATTGAACAGTTTTCTAAAACATGCTATTTTAATGGTAGCTGGGGCTTTCATAATGTTTTTATATTGTAATAATACACAATTCCTCTACTACTTTAAATTTAGTCATCTTCATTGTCTACCCACCACTAGTAACATTCAAGTAAATAACAATATACATAAACCTATGAGTATTTTTTAGATTTTTCCTTACTATATAAAATTTTAGACAAAGATATTGTTAGCAAAAAATGTAAGAGGATTTTTAAGAATTTCTGTTTTTTCTTAAAGTGGAGAATCTAATTAACCTTCAGACAGGGTCTATTATTCCTTTATTTATCAGAATTTTGATAAAGCCTTGTATTAAAAAAACACATATTTCACAAGTTGGTGAAACAAGTGCATATAATTTTTAAGTCACTGATTTTTTATAATAAACAAAACAGCATTTATTCATATGGTTACTAGCAATCTCTTTCCTTTTAGTGTGTATCTCACTTTTCCAATTTTAAGTTTTTCTCCATATTTAAGCTCTTTTTGAAATAAAATAATTAGCTTTTTATCTGTCATATAAATTTCACATCTTTACAGTGTGTGACTTTCTTTTAACATTTTTTATAATATTTAGTATGTACAAATTTTGAACTTTATATGGAAAAGCATGTCAGCTTTTTTTCATGATCTCTGTCATCAAATTTACACTAAGAAGGTTGTTATTTACTCCAAGGTCACATATATATTAATCCATAGTTTCTCACAGTTTTCTGAAGTCAGTTTTCTATATTTAATTTTTTCCATATTTAATTATTCTGTAAGTAATGATAGGTAGCAGTTAGACACAAACAGTGTCCACATAAGGAAGAAATCAGTATAATTCAATTTCCCAATCTCCACTAAGTCTCTATTTAAGATCAGGTAGCCAGAGCCCAGGGGCCTATCACAGGATGCTTTGAAGTTATCTACTACCCTAAAGCTCAATTCACTCTTTACCCAAGAGCAATCCACACCCTAAACATCAGATATGTCTGGTGCAAGGAGGTTTTCACAAGTAATTTTAACAAAGCAAAAACCCAGACCAAAGAGCTACATTGACCAAAGTCTAGGGATTTCAAACTAATTTTCCATCAATTAAAGAAGGAACTGGTAGATTACCCTATGTCTCTCTCTTAACAAGACAATGACCCACACTCAGCAAATCACCCCAGAAGCCAAAATGACCCAGAGATTCTCAAAGTTTCTCAATAAATATTCCAACCTTAAAACCTGACCCCACTGTTCTCACTCTAGAGACAACTTGCTTTCAGTCTGTTGAAAGTGTGTTCCTTTCCTAATAAACTTTATTATTACTTATACTGAATCTTTGTGTCTTACTTGAATTATTCTCCTTCCAGATGTAAGTACTGAGGTAATTTTCATGGCCATTTTTCTAGTAACGTATTGTATTTTAATATGTTGTGTTTGCAGGTATTTAACTTTATTTTGTCCAAAGTATTCATTACTTAATATAGAAGTGAGGCAGGCTAGAAGTAGGGAAAGCTTGGGACTGAGACCACTCCCTGATACCCCTTGAGAGCTCTGTTGTAACTACAATAAGCTAGAAAGAATGGGAACTTCCTCGTTCATGGCTGGGCCATCTGAGAATTAACAGGATTCCCCTGGCTCAAAGATCAAAGAAACCATGTCATATGCCTACCTCCTCCCCCTGGCTCCAAGATTATTGGAGCCAGGTAATGGCACTTAATCTCTCCCTGCCTCCAAATTTAAGGTGGTATAAAGCTGGCCTGAAATAAACCATCCTTCTCCCTGCCCCCAAGTGCAGAACCCCTTTTTCCTGGTAGAGCAGTTAATGATTTTTCCCTTTCCTAAAATAAAACTCTTCTTTCTTGCAATATCCACAAGTCCTGCTTGGATTCTTCCAGGCCAGGGCACAAGAACCTAAGTCTCCTGGAAACACCATTTGCTATTAACAGAAGAAGCATTTTCATCTGTATTCTGATTTGAAATGCTGCATTTATCATACTCCAAATTTTCATATTAGCAAGTCTTTATTTACTGTAGTACTGGAAAAATAGTGCTGATAAATACCTCTGTCCTTCAGTCCAGCAAGAGATGAATTCAAGCAAGATGCAAAGGTTCAGCAAAAGTAATAGTAAAGTATTTTAGGAAAGAAATTTAGTATAACAGGACAAAAATGGGGGCAAATGATAAAAGAAACATTTCCTATACCCCCATGTAGGAAAGGGCAGTAGAGACCCAAAATGGTGGCCTCCATTTCTCAGTCTTAATCTGCAGATCTGCGGGAATACTCCTGATCAAACATAATGGATCTGTGTGGCTGAGATGGCTGCTAACACAGTGAAGGGTCATTCTGGCCTAACTAAAACACAATAGTTATGTTTTGGAACTTCCCTTCCCTAGACATAATTATTCTTCACCTATTCAAGGAGCCCAGGAACTTGTTAATATCTCAAAGAGAGAAAGGTGGATACAAATAGTCTTGGAATGTACATGGCTTAGTTCTTGTAATTTAACATTTAAAAGGACATAGGAGGGGGACAGATGCTGTGGCTTTTTAGTTTTACTTTCCTTTTCCAATGTCTTAATCTGGCCCTTTAAATATTAAAAGAATATAATTTTTTGTCTCCTCATCCATCTATCCTGTCCTCACCCATCGCTCATGGCTAATTGCTACCTAACACGGGGCATTTCTATTTTATTTCACTGATACACCTGACATTATGTTTTTGATGGTACTGATGTTTGAATTCAGGGGCTTGCACCTGTTGTACGTGCTCTCTACTAGGGAGCCATAACCCCAGCCCTTTTGCTTCAGGTTATTTTTTAAAATAGTTTCTTGCATTTTTTTTTCATGACACTTGCTTTGGACTTACCTCTTCCTAACTATGTTTCCTGTGTAGTAGGGACCACAGGCATGTGTAAGCATGCTCTCGTCCGTTTCAATGACTTGAAAATTTCCTCAGTTCTTGAGTCCAGCAGGATAAGAGGTATGACACAAAGATTCAGTGAAAGTATCAGTAAACTTTATTAGGAAAGGAAGACACTGTTGAAAGTGTATCTAGGTTGTCTCTAGAGTGAGAACAATAGGGCCAGGTTTTAAGGTTGAATATTTATTGAGAAACTCTTGGATTTGGGTCATTTTTGCCCCTGGGGTGATTTCCTGAGTGTGGATCATTGTCTTATCAAGAGAGAGACATCTACTAGTTCCTTCTTATATTGATTGAGAAATTATTTGAAATCCCTAGCCTTTGCTCTTTGTTCTGGGTTTTTGTTTTGTTAAATTCACTTGTGAAAACCTCCCTGCACTAGACATAGTTGATGTTTAGGATGATTACTCTTGGGTAAACAGTGAATTAAGTTTTACCATAGTGACTAACTTCAAAGCATCCTGTGATAGCCCCCTGGGTTCTGGCTACATGATCTTAAATAGAGGTTAATGGAGTTGGGAAGTTGGATTATAATGATTTCTTCCTTTCTTCGTCTTGTGGCCACCTCTTATGTCTAACTGCTACATATCTGTTGAAATGGGGTCTTGCTAACATTTGAACTGGGCTGCTTGACTTCTTTTTTCTGAATAGTTGGGATTATAGGTGGAGTCCCTGCATATATCCATGTGTCTCTATATTCTTTAAAAAGCCCATTTCTATTTTATTAATGTGTTTTATATCACTATAACACGTGAACACTAAAGTTGTTATGTCATTAAAGCATAATGATGTAAAAATGACTATATGATTACTTTTGTTTTCATGTTTTTCTATTTTCATGACTTATTCTGTGAAGTGAAATTTGGAAATATGCTAGTAAATTCAAGAGCATTAAAGTTGACAGATTCATCAAGGTAAATCTTCCTATTGAGGAACACAGTATGCTTGTCACTTGCTCTAGTCTTTAATATCCACAGTAAAGTTTTGCTGTTGCTTTTGTTGTTTTACAAGCTTTGCACATTTCTCTTTAAGTTTAGTAAAATTTGTATTCATGCTGTAATTTTGCGATCTTTTCCTCTCTATTTTTCTTTCTAGATTTTCCTGTTCTCCACCCCAAAAAATTGTTATTTACATAAATTGATTTTCTCTGTGGCCATTTTAATAATTTCACTTTTATTCTTATTCTTTTGTGATTGGTTCTTTTAGATGCCATGTGAGAAACTTGGAGATCAATGGAAAATAACTATTTTGCAATGTGCAAGACAGCAGAAAATAATGCCATAGGTGAATGAGAGAAATTAAGGCCTGAGGATTTCTAGATATTATGGCGGAAAGTAGGACACTTGTGTAAGATGTGGCAATGCCATGTAGCCATTACTTTATTCAATTTATCTTCTTCCCAAAATGAAGATTCCAAAACCTTTAATAATTTGCACTTTTTTGCTATGTATTTTAGCCCAGTGTATTGCTAATTACGGGTTAGAGCAGGCTATGGGTTATTTCAGTACTGTACAAAATCAAGTAAAGGAATTAGTTGAAAAATGCCTATAATAACAGGCAGAAAATTAAAGGTAAAACTGAGGCAGGCTAAAGAAGGGAAATTCTGGGCCTCATAGAAAAAATAGTACATCTTAGATTAACTATGCTTTGGCTCAGAAACCACCCACACCTAGCTGGGAACCAACCATGCCCCTCCCCACTCATTGATTATTGGATGAGAATCACCTGGTTCTCCCCTTTGCATGTGTTTTGGTATGTTTTAAAAGCACCTGAAGAGCAGAAACATGCACTCTCGGCTTCTGTCTTCCACCTGGGCCTCACCATTTATACCCATGTGTCCTGCCATGGTTTCTTCCTGGTAGAATGCAAAGAATTGGAAGACTTCTGATTACAGACTGCACCAGCACCACTAATGATACAATACACTATGCAAAGCAGTATGGGACTTTAAAGAGGCAGAATGTTTCATCTTGCTTAGAAGCACAGGGAATGCTTCACAAAAGACTTTCACTTAACAGTGATCACAATAAAGTTATGTAGATTGTGATAATTGTTAATTTAGTGAGCACTAAGTTTCTGGTGAAGGAAAAGCAGAAAGGAAGACACTGTGACAAGAAGATAAGAAATAAAGCAGCAGGTTAAGGAACAACTGTAAGAGACACTCAAATTGTTTTACTAAAAAGCAGTGACTCCCTACTTGGGCCATGAATTAACTAAAAGTAGGAGAAGTTTGGCATCCCTGCACTCATTTTGTATGTCTTTGCTCTAAGCCATTCTCTTTGTAGTCACTTTGTAATCACCTTGGATTCCAGAAAGAACAGAACTGATAACATCTTTAGGACAAAGGACTGAAACTTCCCTTAAGGAATGGTGGAGACTTGCAGAACAGACTACCCCTCCAAATGAGGACAATTACCTATAATGATGAGGCTGCACACTGGAGCAGGAGCAATCATCTCATAGAAACCAGATTGTTCCCCTCAAGTGATGACAATAACAAAAAATCTTCTCTGGAACCCCTCTTAGAACACTTGGACTGTGATAATGGTCAACCAGAACACACCTGTGACTGGAACTGTTTATGTATACCGTTGTCCCCTGCCTCCTGTTCTCTTGTCTACTTAAACCTATAACTCATGTCTGTAACCAAAAGATGGCTGAAGATGAGCTGAGTGCTTACTCTGCCTCTTTCCCATGGCATGTCCTGAGCCATGTAATAAACCTCCTTTCTCTGCCTTCACCATGCCTCTTTATTTGGTGTGTAGGAGCAGGTGGCCATACTTGGCATATGTGATCTCAGGAGTTTGGGCCTTGGGTCTAAAACTCTGGTTTCACAACCACAATCCTACTTAGTAGAAATATGATATATTTTATGTATATTCTCAGAAGTGAGACCAATAGTGCACATGTGAAGAAAGATTGGCAAAAGAAAGAAAATAGATATCAACTACATATACCTTAAGACAACAGAAAATGCATTCCATAAAAGAAAGCACTCAAATTCATAATGTTATGAAGCATTCTAGTAGCCAAATAAAACATATCTTCCAGCTGAATTTAACTCAGAGAATTTTAATACTGGATCAACTGAGAATGCTTAAACATATGTGCTTATAACCTTACCTCTCACAGTACACAAAAATCAGATAAAATGTATTAAAGACTTAAAATAAGTAGCAGATGAGAAACCATAAGACTCCTAAAAGAAAACATGTAGGAAAATATCTTTGACACTAATGTCAATAATAATTCTTTGTATCTCACACCAAAGGACAAGCAAAGAAAGAGGAGCAAAATTAAGAAATGGGTTACATCAAACTAGAAAGTTTCTGCATATCAAAGTGAAAAATCAAAATAAAAAAGCAACCTAAGGGAGGCAGAAAAGTAAAAGAGAATGATTGAGAGCAAAATAATACTGAAGTACACTGCATCTGTGTATGAATATAGTATAACAAAATGCAGTGTAAGCAGTTGACTAACAGGAGAGCAAGGCAATAGAGAAAAAGTAAGGAATAGTGCAAGCTAAACTGATTAAAATACAAATTATGTATGTGTGTAATAGTATGGTGAAAAATCCTTGAACAATGAATACACACTTAAAAAATGAAGGATAGGAAGGTAAAACATCCTGTCCAAGGATGGGTACCAGTGGGGGTGGGACAGTAAACACAGAGAGTGAAGAAGGTTAAATATGGTAGATGTATTTTGTATGAGTGTATGAAAATAGAACAATGAAAACTGTTGAAATTGTTCTCAGAAAGTGGGGAGGGAGGTGGGGGGAGTATGAAGGAGGAGGTGAGTCTAATTAAGATACATTATTAGTACATGTGTAAATGTCACAATGAATCTTCCCTATACAAACAATATATACTAATAAAAATATTGTTAAAAAACTAAAAAGAGGCTACTATTTAAAAAAAGATTACAAGTATTAGTGAGGATATACAGAAACTAAAACCTTGTATAGTTTAGTTGCTTGTGGAAATGTAAATAGGTACAGTGAAGATACGAAACAGTATAAAGTTCCTTCAAAAAATTAAACATAGAACTACTTTGATGTAGAAATCTCACTTCTGTGTATAAACACAAAACAAATTAAATCATTATACTGAAGAGATATTTTTACTTCTCTTGTTCATTGAAGTATTAATCACAAAATCAAACATGTAAATAACTTAAGTGTCCATGAACAAATACATGGATAAAGGTGTCATATGCATACAATAAACATTGTTCAGCTTACAAAAAAAATCCTGTCATTTTCATCAACATGAATGGAATTGGAAGACATACTGTGTGAAATAGACACAAAAAGATAAGTATTGAAATATCTTATTTATATATGCAATATTATAAAACAGCCAAATACATAGCAACTGAGAGAAGAAAGATGGTTACCAGAGATCAAGGTATGGAGTAAAAGAGGAGGTATTGGCCCAAGGATATAAACCGTAACTTATAAGACGAATGATCTGAGTTGCTGATGTATAACTATCATTATGTTTCATAGTACTGTACTTCACCTGCTTTAAATTGAACTATAGGTCCAGGTGTGCAGTTCAGTGATGTATGCTTGCCAAGCATGTGTGAGACCCTGGGTTCTAGGTTAAAAAAAAGAAAAGAATGATTAACTGCACAGAGGGAATGGTCTCAGAGGAGATATGCACTGACAACTTGATTAACTGTCTATGGAAGGGATCTCTAAGGGACTTTGATTAAATATTGAAAACACTGATGTGATGATCAGTTATGAAACAAAATACTTCAAATAATTAGTTTAATATCTAATTTGGTAGTTTTAAAGATAAAAGCTTAAAAAGAGTTAATATTGAAACTTCCTAATAAAAAATTTCTTTAAATTTTAGAAAAACATTGACATTCAAATTAAGCAGTTTACAAAATGGAAAAAAAGGCAAGTATTGGGGATCAAATGACAGTCTGGTGACTACAGTTAATAATGTATTGTATACTTGAAATTTGCTGGGTAACCTCAAGTATCCTTACCACAAATACACAAATGGTCATTATATGAAGTGATTGATAATGTTAACTTATCTTGATGGTGGTAATCAGTACTCAGTGTATACATATATCAAAACAACACATTGTATACCCTAAATATACACATTTTTCTTAATAATATCTCATTAAATATGAAAAATAAAAAAGACTCTACTGATTCTTAGAATATGTTAAGTATATATATAGTAAACTATTGATTTAGTGGAACAAAAATTAGTGGAAAACAGGGTCCACTTGTATTGGAATTAAGTTTCAAGTGACTCAGAAAGATATTTAGCATTTTATATTTTGAGAGAATAAAATTGTGGTTGCACTTCCCAAGAATATAATCTTATCCCCATTAGGAAAAATATTTAATACATAAAAAAGAAGAGTCACTTACAAAATAACCCCTTTTGTGGATGGGCCATTAAGGCAAAAATGGTAGAACTCTATAATCTTGATGATAACCTGACCAGAAATGCTAACTTGAAATATTTTAGATGCCAGAATCTAATTAACTTGTGATACCACAATTTACCTAATGAGAAAAAAGGAAATGGAATAAAGAGAAGAGGATGTCACTGTGTTTGGAGACCTTACAACCATTCAATCAAGAATATGTGACTGATATATGATGGTAGTAAGAAAACACTGAGAGCAATACTGACCTTTTTTTACTGAGGAACATGGGAAATTCACCACAATCAACTTATGAAACCATAGCCAAACTTCTGTTTAAAAAAAAAACAAAAACATCTAACTTTATATATGTGTCTGCAAGATGCAGTCTCTCTCGGCTGTCCTTAAATTCTTGTGTTCTTCTCACCTCAACCTCTAGAATAGCTGGGGTTACAAGGATGAACAACTGGATGAAGGCTGTATCTTTATGTCACTTATGAAATGGGTTCTTTGTTTATGCATATAGGTAAGCATTTTATTCATTTCTTTCCAATAATGTCATGACATCTGTTTTTATTATTGCCAACAAAATACATACATGCATTGGCAGTTTTACTTGCACATATAAATTAATGTTCAATTTGTGTTGAATAAGTATTTCTCAGCTAATTGCAACTTACCCTGAATGTTTTCCAGATCTGACTAGAGAATGACATGCAGTTTTAAAAGATAGAAGGTTTTATACTTCTTACTACCTGCCAGGGTTATTTCTGAATTCTCCAACAGTCCTAATCCAAGTCTTGCTTAGAAATGCAGGCCCCCCACACACAATATTGTCCATTTCAAGACCTTTTTAAAATTTAAAGGAATAAAATATACATATTCTAGTACAATTCACCATATGCATCATTATTTTAATTATTATTCTTTCATTTTTTAGCCACACTGTAATTCTCCTGCCCTATCACAGCTGAATTCAAATAATTATATTTCATGTTATTCTTTCCCATTACTCTGTAAGTTTCAAAGGGATGGGGACAAAACCTATTTTTGTCTAATGCACACCAGGTACTTGATAAATGAGTGAATTACTGTATTATTATCATTATCTACCTTAATAATTTCCTACTGTATATGAATCATTGTGCTAAGTCCTGCTAACCAAAGATTTGAGAAATATAATTCTCAATTAGAGTGATTTATACACATGATAAACTAAAATGAGGAAAATGTTTCTGATTCAATAAAAATCAACCATTTTTTAAAAGTGTGCTTCCTATTTTCATATCTGTGAAAATATTATAAAGGTTGCCTCAAAATTTACCAAAATTAACTTTTCAAAGAAAATTAAATTTGAAAAGGTACTGGTTTAGTGCAGCTTTGTGTTTGCCTCACACATTTTTTTTTTATTTTTTTTTGTAGGATGATAATATTTTATTTATTTATTTTTCTTTTATTATTCATATGTGCATACAAGGCTTGGTTCATTTCTCCCCCCTGCCCCCACCCCCTCCCTTACCACCCACTCCATGCCCTCCCTCTCCCCCCACCCCCTCAATACCCAGCAGAAACTATTTTTCCCTTATTTCTAATTTTGTTGTAGAGAGAGTATAAGCAATAATAGGAAGGAACAAGGGTTTTTGCTGGTTGAGATAAGGATAGCTATACAGGGCATTGACTCACATTGATTTCCTGTGCGTGGGTGTTACCTTCTAGGTTAATTCTTTTTGATCTAACCTTTTCTCTAGTTCCTGTTCCCCTTTTCCTATTGTCCTCAGTTGCTTTTAAGGTATCTGCTTTAGTTTCTCTGCATTAAGGGCAACAAATGCTAGCTAATTTTTTAGGTGCCTTACCTATCCTCATGATAAAAGCGAAAGCACACAAGGAAGGGGTGAGGATAGGGAACTTTCTTGAGTCATGGGGGATCGATCACTTCACCATGGATCCTAGTTTGAATTCCTTGATACCTATCTGCAAATAATACATCTCCTCATGTAACTTATTATTGGTGCGCTCTGTCTGACTAAGCTCACAAAAGTTGGTAACCAGTGTACAATGAACAGGCTTTGTAGCCTCAGCAACTGTTTGAAGATTAAAAAGGCAAGAAAATGTGATTACATTCATAAATCTAAATAACCACTTTCACTAACTTTATTTCCTTGAATTGGTTTTCATTTGAGTCCCCAAGTCAAAATTATCACTGTAGCATTTATGTTTGACCCATGCAATTGAATGTAGAAGTGGACACTGGGGAATTTATTTGATTTTAAGTGCTTATTTCCTTGGACCATCACAGATTGAAACTATTTGGACTAAGATTTTTCCCTCTTTACTTTGTTTTTCTTCTTTCAGGTGATAACTCTTGGGAGATTGTGACACTGTGAAGGTACAAATGACTATTTTATGAAAGACTGACTAAATTAGCAAGTAAAAAATCTTAACTTCATGAAATTTTTAATTAAGTGAATGTGTGGTGTTAAAATACAAGTAAGGGTACTGTGAGAAAATAAGGAGCTCTTTTTATGCTGAGACAAGAGAATTGTCACTATGTCTACAGCCACAAATTTATTTAGAACAAGTCCAGTGAGTAAAACTAACTTAATTTAATTTTAAAACTATGAAATGAACTTAGTAGTTCATGTGAATGAGTACCTCCTATAAAGTATCATGTCTTTATATGATACTTGCATGAAAGCATTAGTTGTATAATTCTTCTAGGCCTTCCTGTCTATTCAAGGAAATTAAGTAATATCTGTTATGAATAAAGGCAATGAAGGTATACATAGAGTAGTGTAAAGAGGCAAACTATTTTAAGAAAAATTCATTAGCTCTGGAATCTAACATAACTACCTTTGGATTTAGACCAATTTATTGATTATTAATTTTTTTGGTTAAAAAATCATAATTGAACACATTTATTCAGTACAATGTGATGTTTTGATATATGTATGAGGTGGTTTAATTAAATCAAATTAACAGTAACAAACAGGAGGATAGTGGGCCAAGCCAATCTGGGCACAAAGCAAGAGTATATCTAAAAAATGACAAACAAAAAGTGCTGGGAGCATGTCTCAAATGGTAGAGTGTCTACATACCAGGTATAGACCCTGAGTTCAAACCTCAGTGCAGGGATTCTTGTCATAATGGTTGGTCCAGTGTAGACACTCAATGAAAGCCATTGGCAATTATTGTTGTGATGATAATCTTCTCAATAGATAACGCTTTAAAAATATAATGAATCAAAAGGTAGAGAAAACTTTTTCAGCATCATAATATTTGTAAATTGCTATCTTTTTACCTGACAAGTTTGGAAATCATGATAATGAAATAATGGATCACATTAGTAACCATTTTATGGTGGAGGAATGAAGACAGAACTTGGCTTTAGTAGATTTTGGATGGAATAAGGAAGGAGAAGATGAATAAAATGAGCATAAATTAATAAATTTGAAAGAGGTGAAAAGAAAGGTAGCATTATAACCCTACAGTAACTCTGGGGTCTATGGAGAATTTTTGACTTGGCTTTTACTTTAATGAAAGTTTAAAAATAGATACTTAATGCAAATTATAAGGATCTAATTGAGATGGAGAAGTAGATTATTCAGGACAAGGAATGGACACTAGTTAGTTAAGGTTCTTGCAAAAGGAAATGAGATTTAAAACATAGGAGGAAAAATAGACTTTACATATAGGAGAGAGTTACTTCTCTCTTATGATACGGAAAAAGGAGAATATGATAAAGACGGGTGTACATAACTTGAGATATTTTGTAGGCAATTTCTCTCTGATGCTTTTTACTTTCTCTGGGAATTCTAACACTTATTCACATGCTGCAAAAAAACGTGTCAAGGACTGAAAGGTTTAATAGAATAAATACTATAGTGTATAAGAGAGCATGTTATGCCTGGGCAAATAACAGCACTTCCAGATGGTATGAGGTTTATAATTTAAAATTGACATTCATAATTTTCATTGTAAAGGTAAGATGTTTTATATTAATTTCTTCAGAAATTCCCACAGCATAGTAGCATACCAAAAGAGAGGAAGGGTACTTTGGTATTTCAAGATTGATAGTTTGTGTGAGAGAAGCTACTATGGGAAGGTACAGAGGCAATGGCAAGTAATTTATTGGCCTGAAGTATACTGAAATGACAGGTCACAAGATCTAAGGTAAATGGGAAAATAAAGTCTAGGGCATGTAATTGGGAAAAATTTTAAATGTCAGGAAGTTGCACATTTCAGTAAATTTTAGGAAGAGTCTTCTACTTGAAATTATAGAAAAATCAAACTGGAAAGACAGGAGATTTTGGATAGACTGGAATGTTTGTGTGATATTACAAGAGACATAGTTAATGATATTGGTATGATCCAATATGTGATAATGGCAGTGAGCAGCTAAAGAAGGTACAGGAAATTATTCTTAAGCCAAGTTGCTAAAATGGATATTCATAAACACTTGGGAGGAACTAAGATTGTTGAAAAGGAATCTAAGTTTTTCAAGATATTCTTGGAAAATTTTCTAAAATATAAGTTTTACTCAGGTATAGTCAATTCAACAGATCAGGAGATAACTGCCATTGAAAAGAGGTTATTCTACTCACAGATTCCAAGAGAAGAAACCATGCTATAACAAGAGACCACCAAGAAACACTGAGATCACATAGAAGAAACAGGTAAAAAGAGAAGAATGAGGACAAGAGTATTTATTGTGGTTGGCATGGAGGAAAAGGTGAAGAAATGTAAGGAAATTTAGTATCTGATACTTCAAATAATCTTGGCAGGTTGTTAGGGGTAGGTGTTTTCCCTTGCTACTTGATGCATGACCCTGGGACAACTATGATTATGATCATTGAAGAGTGGCCTAAACTGTCAGAGCCTGATAAAAAAGGTGATTGAGGATATGGGCTCCAGATTGGTGGCCTTGCATTTGAAAAGTATGTTCTCAAGTGAGTTATTTACCCTCTTTATGAATTAGCTAACCATGGGAGGCAGCAGACTCTCTAACATTAGCAAATCTTCAGATGTCAAAGTATAAAAATACAGAAAATAAAAGACATAAGTAATACAGAGGGAGTAGAAACATTAGGATATTAGTAACTGCAAGAGGGGAAGCATGGAGAAACAATAGTGTGGAAACCAGCAATAGGGAGTGATTAGGAAATGAAACTTATTGTTAAAACTTGAGGTATGTAGAATGGGGGAAAGAAAAGAGAATAATCTCCTTTTAAGAAGACTGTAAGAGGCAATTATGTCCTCAGAGAAAAGAAGATGAATATGGTTCAGTCCTGATATAGTCAAAGAGAAACTGTGAAAGAACAGTCCCCCAACAATAGTGTCTTTTAGACCACAAAAGCTAAAAAGAGTAACTGAGACAGAGAGAAGAGAGACACAGAGACAGAGAGATTGAGTGTATTCCTGGATTCTGTTCAAAGAGCTTTGTTAGAGCACCAGAATGGAATTTGCAAAGATGAGTTTGGTTACAACAGAAACAATAAAAAGGAAAAGCAGTACCTAGTTGTATAATTTTAAGAGTGTACTTCATAAACTTTATTACATAATTTTATTATGTAAGTTGTAGAGAGACTAAAAATATAAGCTAATGAATGAAGACAAAAGACAGATTGAAACTGATTAGTTAAAAAAATCCCTAGGTTTCAGTATAAAGGTAAAACTCTAGTTTGAAGAGGTTTTATATTTTTCACTCTCATCATCTCATTTACAACATACTATATAAGGAGAAGCCTCTGGTACCATCTCAGTTTAGTTGTCTACTTCACATAAATTTTCACTGTTAACCAACAAATGAATCTAATGCCTTGCATTTGGACTATGATGAGGAGAGTATAGGAGAGCATGATTTAGAGAAGGCAGATAAAGGTAAAAAATGTCCTGAAAGCAAAGGGACAGGGGTACAGCTATGAGATAAATTACCCAAGATTCAATTAAATTTGAAATTCATAGGAATAAGTATCAGTGAACCTGATATATTAAAAATAAAATATAACCCATTTTTATATGGAATTCAAATTTATTGAGTGTTCTATATTTTTATTTGGCAGCTCTAGACATAAGATGAGGTGAATGAGGAAGCTCAACTGATTAGGAATATGAGACAGCAGAGTTGTTTTGCATTGTGAGGTGACTCTCACCAAAGAGAAGTGACATGTGCTTACTCATTATTTTTCCACATAAAACTCAGTTGCAATGGGAAGAGATTCATATTTAATTGTATAATTGTACATTTATTCATGCAATTACATGATGCAGTTCCTCTGGTAGTGATCCAGTTCATATAGTCATATGGTGCATTAATCATACGGTATTCATGACCTTAATGTCTATTATATCAAAAATTAATTCTATAATATAGTTTAGCTTTGAAAACCAAGATGGTATACTATATCAAATGGAAATTGGTAGCCTCTAATTATATCATAGAGTTCACATGGCATTGCAAAAATTTTATCAAGATCATTTTCTTTGCTAAGTTAGCTGTTATTAATTTCCTCCAGGACCTTGCTGACATACATTGAATTACCAGCCAAACTTGCTCACTTCCCTAGCACTTTTAATTTGGTAGCACATTCTTAAGATTGTCAAATGTATAACTTCAGGAAATTCTCTCCATCTTCCTTTCAACCTTCACATTTCTTAATTTAACATTATTTTATTAAAAATCCCCATATACCTTTATTCCAGGATCTTTGATTATGGGTATATATCTAAGCTTCCATTCCCTATTTTGCATTGCTCTAATTAAATTTCCTTGATGTTTCTGAATGAATTTCTTAAGTTTTCAATTCTGATCTCAGTAAATAGGTTTTTCTTGATTATTTCAAATCAATCAAGGCTATAATTTTACTTATTATGTAGGTATGGCTGCTTTATGATAACTTGAATTGTATAAGCCACTTTCTGTTATAAAAATGTGGGAATGCAATATTTTATGCTTTTGATTTAATGCCAGAAGACAAGTTAGCCTGAAAGATTCAACCCCAACACATTCTAGTGACTCACTAACAGTTACGGAATAATCACTCAGTTTTTGTTCTCAACTATGGAGAAATAATACATTATAACCCAGGAAGAAAGATTTTTTTTTTTGGTGTTAAAGGTTTATTTGTTTTTGTTTTTTTTTTTTTATTCATATGTGAATATAAGGCTTGGGTCATTTCTCCCCCCTGCCCCGACCCCCTCCGTTACCACCCACTCCGCCCCCTACCTCTCCCCCCCACCTCCTGAATACCCAGCAGAAACTATTTTGTCCTTATTTCTAATTTAGTTGTAGAGAGAGTATAAGCAATAATAGGAAGGAACAAGGGTTTTGGCTGGTTGAGATAAGGATAGCTATCCAGGGCATTGACTCACATTGATTTCCTGTGCATGTGTGTTACCTTCTAGGTTAATTCTTTTTGATCTAACCTTTTCTCTACTTCCTGGTCCCCTTTTCCTATTGGCCTCAGTTGCTTTTAAGGTATCTGCTTTAGTTTCTCTGAGTTAAGGGCAACAAATGCTAGCTAGTTTTTTAGGTGTCTTACCTATCCTCACCCCCCCTTGTGTGCTCTCGCTTTTATCATTTGCCCAAAGTCCAATCCTATTGTTGTGTTTGCCCTTGATCTAATGTCCACATATGAGGGAGAACATATGATTTTTGGTCTTTTGGGCCAGGCTAACCTCACTCAGAATGATGTTCTCCAATTCCATCCATTTACCAGCGAATGATAACATTTTGTTCTTCTTCATGGCTGCATAAAATTCCATTGTGTATAGATACCACATTTTCTTAATCCATTCGTCGGTGGTGAGGCATCTTGGCTGTTTCCATAACTTGGCTATTGTGAATAGTGCTGCAATAAACATGGGTGTGCAGGTGCCTTTGGAGTAAGCTGTGTCACAGTCTTTTGGGTATATCCCCAAGAATGGCATTGCTGGATCAAATGGTAGATCGATGTCTAGCTTTTTAAGTAGCCTCCAAATTTTTTTCCAGAGTGGTTGTACTAAGTTTACATTCCCACCAACAGTGTAAGAGGGTTCCTTTTCCCCACATCCTCGCCAACACCTGTTGTTGGTGGTGTTGCTGATGATGGCGATTCTAACAGGGGTGAGGTGGAATCTTAGCGTGGTTTTAATTTGCATTTCCTTTATTGCTAGAGATGGTGAGCATTTTTTCATGTGTTTTATGGCCATTTGAATTTCTTCTTTTGAGAAAGTTCTGTTTAGTTCACTTGCCCATTTCTTTATTGGTTCATTAGTTTTGGGAGAATTTAGTTTTTTAAGTTCCCTATATATTCTGGTTATCAGTCCTTTGTCTGATGTATAGTTGGCAAATATTTTCTCCCACTCTGTGGGTGTTCTCTTCAGTTTAGAGACCATTTCTTTTGATGAACAGAAGCTTTTTAGCTTTATAAGGTCCCATTTATCTATGCTATCTGTTTGTTGCTGTGCTGTTGGGGTTTCGTTGAGAAAGTTCTTACCTATACCTACTAACTCCAGAGTATTTCCTACTCTTTCCTATATCAACTTTAGAGTTTGTGGTCTGATATTAAGATCTTTGATCCATTTTGAGTTAATCTTGGTATAGGGTGATATACATGGATCTAGTTTCAGTTTTTTGCAAACTGCTAACCAATTTTCCCAGCAGTTTTTGTTGAGAGGCTGCTATTTCTCCATCGTATATTTTTAGCTCCTTTGTCAAAGACAAGTTGGTTATAGTTTTGTGGCTTCATATCCGGGTCCTCTATTCTGTTCCACTGGACTTCATGTCTGTTTTTGTGCCAGTACCATGCTGTTTTTATTGTTATTGCTTTGTAATATAGTTTGAAGTAAGGTATTGTGATACCTCTTGCATCGTTTTTTGATGAGTATTGCCTTGGCTATTCGTGGCCTGTTGTGTTTCCATGTAAATTTAACAGTAGATTTTTTAATCTCTTTAATGAATGTCATTGGAATTTTGATGGGAATTGCATTAAACATGTAGATTACTTTTGGGAGTATCGACATTTTTACGATGTTGATTCTACCAATCCATGAGCATGGGAGATCTCTCCACTTTCTATAGTCTTCCTCAATCTCTTTCTTCAGAATTGTATAGTTTTCCTTGTAGATGTCTTTCACATCTTTTGTTAGGTTTACACCTAGGTATTTGATTTTGTTTGAGGCTATTGTAAATGGAATTGTTTTCATACATTCTTTTTCCGTTTGCTCATTGTCAGTGTATAGAAATGTTAATGATTTTTCTATGTTGATTTTATATCCTGCTACCTTGCTATAGCTATTGATGATGTCTAGAAGCTTCTGAGTAGAGTTTTTTGGATCTTTAAGGTGTAGGATCATGTCATCTGCAAATAGGGATATTTTGACAGTTTCTTTACCTATTTGTATTCCTTTTATTCCTTCTTCTTGTTTAATTGATCTAGCTAGGATTTCCAGTACTATGTTGAATAGGAGTGGAGATAGTGGGCATCCTTGTCTGGTTCCTGATTTTAGAGGGAATGGTTTCAGTTTTTCTCCGTTAAGTATAATGCTGGCTGTAGGTTTGTCATATATAGCTTTTATAATGTTGAGGTACTTTCCTTCTATTCCTAGTTTTCTTAGAACTTTTATCATGAAATGGTGTCAGATCGTATCAAAGGCTTTTTCTGCATCTATTGAGATGATCAAGTGGTTTTTGTCTTTGCTTCTGTTAATGTGGTTTATTACGTCTATTGATTTTCGTATGTTGAACCACCCCTGCATCCCTGGGATGAAGCCCACTTGGTCATGGTGAATAATCTTTTTCATGTGTTGTTGAATTCGGTTTGCCATTATTTTGTTGAGGAGTTTTGCATCAATGTTCATTAAGTAGATTGGCCTATAGTTCTCCTTTTTGGAGGTGTCTTTGCCTGGTTTTGGGATAAGTGTAATACTAGCTTCATAAAATGTGTTTGGCAGTTTTCCTTCCCTTTCTATTTCATGGAACAGTTTAA
The DNA here is from genome assembly GCF_047511655.1 of Castor canadensis. Classification (NCBI taxonomy): domain Eukaryota; kingdom Metazoa; phylum Chordata; class Mammalia; order Rodentia; family Castoridae; genus Castor; species Castor canadensis. The sequence goes on from NC_133405.1 coordinate 27,460,974, forward strand.
GGAGGGTTGGTATCAGTTCTTCTTTAAAGGTCTTGTAGAATTCAGCAGAGAATCCATCAGGTCCTGGACTTTTCTTTTTGGGGAGACTCTTGATTGCTGCTTCAATTTCATTTTGTGTTATAGATCTATTCAAGTGACTAATTTCCTCTTGGTTCAGTTTTGGATGATCATATGTATCTAGAAATCTGTCCATTTCTTTAAAATTTTCAAATTTATTTGAATATCGGTTCTCAACGTAGTCTCTGATGATTTCCTGGACTTCCATGGTATTTGTTGTTATCTCCCCTTTTGCATTCCTGATTCTACTAATTTTGGTTTTTTCTCTCCTCATTTTAGTCAGGTTTGCCAGGGGTCTATTGATCTTGTTTAGTTTTTCAAAGAACTAACTTTTTGTTTCATTAATTCTTTGTATGGTTTTTTTGGTTTCTATTTCATTGATTTCAGCTCTTATTTTTATTATTTCTCTCCTTCTATTTGTTTTGGGATTTGCTTGTTCTTGTTTTTCTAGTTTGAGATATATCATTAGGTCATTGATTTGGGATCTTTCAGTCTTTTTAATATATGCATTCTTGGCTATAAATTTCCTCCTGGGATTGCCTTAGCTGTGTCCCGTAGGTTCCGGTAGGTTGTGTTTTCATTTTCATTGGCTTCCAGGAACTTTTTAATTTCCTCTTTTATTTCATCGATGATCCATTCTTCATTAAGTAATGAGTTATTTAGTTTCCAGTTGTTTGCATGTTTTTTGTCTTTACTTTTGTTGTTGAGTTCTACTTTTAGTGCATTGTGATCAGATAGTATGCATGGTATAATTTCTATTTTCTTATATTTGCTGAGACTTGCTTTGTGCCCTAGTATATGATCTATTTTAGAGAAGGTTCCATGGGCTGCTGAGAAGAATGTTTATTGTGTAGAGGTTGGATGAAATGTTCTGTAGACATCTACTAGGTCCATTTGATCTATTGCATATTTTAGATCTTGGATTTCTTTATTGATTTTTTTGTTTGGATGACCTATCTATTGATGATAATGGGGTGTTAAAGTCTCCCACAACCACTGTGTTGGCGTGTCTATATGCTTTTAGGTCTTTCAGGGTATGTTTGATGAAATTGGGTTCGTTGACATTGGGTGCATGCAGATTGATGATTATTATTTCCTTTTGGTCTATTTCCCCCTTTATTGTATGGAATGTCCTTCTTTATCTCGTTTGATCAATTTAGGTTTGAAGTCTACTTTGTCGGAGATAAGTATTGGTACTCCTGCCTGTTTTCTGGGGCCATTGGCTTGGTAAATCTGGAAGAAAGATTTTTTTAAAATGCAAGCCACCTGGTTTCAAGTTAGATTGTGTTGTTATAAGTACACATGTACACATACACAAGTACACACATATATGGCATTTAAAACTTAATTTAATCATCTCACTAACTCTGTGAGATATAACTGTTACTATTTTCACTTTACAGTTGAAGCAAGGAGAAGTAAAGCTATTTGATTAGAATGACATGAATATAAAGTTGTCGAACCAGTTGTTAGACCAAGGTAGTCTGTCAACAGATTTATTCACTGAGATGCAAATTTGTTCAATAGATATATTTGCAAGATAGGAAAGTAATTCAGTCAATAGATTTGAGAATTTAATGCAGGAAGATGGATGTTATGCCCATATCATGTTTACCCTTTTTTTTTCATGTAGAAACTACTTCCATTCTTTCTAGATAAATCATTGCTAAAGGAGCAATCATTATAATTGAAGTAAAATTCCTATCCAGCAACATTGACAGATTAAATGTTTTCTAACTTTTGTTCAATTTTGTTTTTCACAATAGTACACCAGAAAATGTACTCATTGAAGTAATACCAAACATATCTTTGTGTGCCTCTGTATCTGTCTGTTTTTATGTATGCATGTAAGTGTTTCCATTAAACATACTTAGGATAGACAAATTAATATACTTACATATTAAAGAAGTTTAGGAAAATTGCTGGCTAAATCTTACAACCTTTCTTGTAATTCATCCTCAAATCCAGATGAAAGGAAATAAATGAGTAAAAAATATTTATTTATGTGCTGATTGTGGGGTGAAAATATCATAAATGTATATATTCCTATCTACAAATTTATGATCTAAACTAATTTTCCTTCAAGAAAATCTAGGGTGAGTGAGCCACAAAATTAATTTTTGGCTCAACTTAACTTGCTAACCTATTGAGCACTTTAGCAATTACCCATATTAACAACTGAGTACATGTTGTTTGTGTCTGCTGCTATTGTAGGAGTCATGAGTTACCAGGTCCTTAATCTTCAGATTTGAGTTTCTCTGATAACATACAATGTGTGTTTCAGAGCTTGCCAAATTACTAGTACTAAATGACAAAATGATATTATAGGCAGATACTGATTACAAGTAGAATGCTTGAGTACATTGGATTGAAATATAATGTATATACTGATTCTAACTTACAACTGTGATTTTAAGATAGTCATTCTCCTCTTTCATTACTTCCATTTTGTCATGTGTAAAATGAAGAAATTGGAAGTAATTATAAGGTCCCTTTTAGCTAAAATTCTTAGTAGCTACCAACTTAATGCTACAGCAATGATTAACCATAACAGGTATTTCAGTGTGTCCTCTTGATAATGTAAGCTTCCTGATGACTGGGGTATATATTTTGTCCTATTAGCTATTACACTTCTGATGCCTGGAACACACTTTAAGGCAAAATAATTGTTCAATATTTGTTGAATGAGTAAATGGAATTAATTATAATCATTTTCAATTATTAAAACAATAGAACATTTTACAAGATGAAATTCTACATGGCATTGCAATGTGTGAATTTGATATAATTTGAAATAGTTTTATTAAATCTGGGAGTTACACATCCTCAAATCCTAGCGGAAGCTGTGAGGGAGGTAGAGATTAGCTGAACATTATTTTGGAAACTAAAGTTCTAGATACAAGTACCTAGCAGATAGTTTTTGAGTTCTTACCTTGAGAAATGGCCTAAGAAAACAGTAGTAGAACTAATCTGGTTTAGAAATCATAGGAAATTTCCCTAAAGAAATGATTAAGGTCCTAAAGGGTAAGAGGAAAGGTACAGGTGAAGTAGAGTAAAACAGTATGCTAACAAAGGGAATGGCTATTTAATGTGTTGTTTTTGCAGAGATGATGTGGGCACTTCCTTGAATATTTGATGTTTGTGTTTATTACATAGCTAAGAACCATCAGGAAGCATTGTAAATTGTTGACATTTTTGTTTCAAGTTGCTAAAAGTAGCAATACCATGAGAGGGGTGATAAATAGCAGTTCATCAGAGAATTTAATTCAGGAACGAGACAAGGGTGCCCACTATCCCTACTCCTATTCAACATAGTACTGGAATTCCTAGCCAGAACAATTAGGCAAGAAGAAGAAATAAAAGGAATAAAAATATCCTTATTTGCAGAATATATGATCCTATACCTTAGAGACCCAAAAAATCAATCCAAAAACTCTTAGACACCATAAACAGCTACAGTAAGGTGGCAGGACACAAAATCAACCTACAAAAATCATTAGCGTTTCTATAAACCAACAACGAACAAACTGAGAAGGAATGTATTGCAACAATTCCATTCACAATAGCCACCCAAAAAATCAAATACCTAGTAGTAAATGTAATAAAAGATGTGAATGAAGTCTACATGGAGAATACAAACTCCTGAAGAGAGATTGAGGAAGATTACAGAAGATAGAAAGATCTGCCGTGCTCATGCATTGGTAGAATCAACATAGTAAAAATGGCTATACTACTGAAAGTAATCTACATGTTTAATGCAATTCCCATCAAAATCCCAATGACTTTCACCACAGAGATAGAAAAATCTACTCCAAAGTTCATTTGGAAACACAAGAGACTGTGAATAGCCAAGGCAATACTCAGCAAAAAAAGCAATGCTGGAGGTATCACAATACCCAACTTTAAACTACATGACAAAGCAATAGCAATAAAAACAGCACAGTACTGGCATAAAAACAGACAAAAAGACCAGTGGAACAGAATACAAGATCCAGATATGAATCCACACAACTAAACCCACCTAATTTTTGACAAAAGTGCCAAAAACATACGATGGAGAAAAGACAGCTTCTTCAACAAATGTTGCTGGGAAAAGTGGTTATCCATCTGCAAGAAACTGAAACTAGATCCATGTCTATCACCCTGTACTAGTAACAACTCAAAATGAATCACCTTCATATCAGACCTGAAACTCTGAAGTTACTAAAGGAAGGAGCAGGAAACACTCTAGAACTAATAGGTATAGGCAAGGACTTCCTCAATACAACCTCAGCAGCCCAGCAACTAAGAGAAAAGATGGACAAATGGGACTTCATAAAATTAAAAACCTTGTGCACAACAAAAGAAATGGTCTCTAAACTGAAAAGACCAACAACAGAGTGGGAGAAAATATTTGCCAGCTATAATCAGACAAGGGACTGATAACCAGAATATACAGGGAACTTAAGAAAGTAAACACTCCTAAAATCAATGAACCAATTAAAAAATGGGCAACTGAACTTAATAGAACTTTCTCAAAAGGAGAAATTCAAATGGCCAAAAAACACATGAAAAAAGGCTCACCATCTCTAGCCATAAAGGAAATGCAAATGAAAACCACACTAAGATTCCACCTCATCCCTGTTAGAATAGCTATCATCAAAAACCCCTCCAACAACATGTGTTGGTGAGGATGTGGGGAAAAAGGAACCCTAATCCACTGCTGGTGTGAATGCAAGCTGATACAACCACTCTGGAAAAAAATTTGGAGACTCCTTAAAAATCTAAACATAGACCTGCTATATGATCCAGCAATCCCACTCCTGGGGATATACCCAAAGAAATACAACACAGATTACTCCAGAGGCACTTGCACACACATGTTTATTGTGGCACTATTCACAATAGTCAAGCTATGGAAACAACCAAGATGCCCCAATATTGATGAATGGATCAAGAAAATGTGGTACTTGTACACAATGGAATTTTACTCAGTTTCATGAAGAAGAATGAAATCTTATCATTTGTAGGTTAATGGGTGGAACCTGAGAACATCATTCTGAGTGAGGTCATCCAAACTTAGAAGACTAAAAATTGTATGTTCTTCCTCATATGCAGACTTTAGATCTAGGGCAAATGCAGCCATGTGGTTGGACTTGGATCACATGATAAGAGGAGAGCACATTTGGGTGAAATAGAAATAGGTAGAAAACCCAAAACATGAAATCATTTGATGTCCTTACTCCAGAGGAGATAATATAGAAACCTTAAAGCAACAGAGATTATCATGAGCAGGGGATCAGTAACCAGGGTAAAGATCAGTTAGAGATGAATCAACATGGGTCATAACATGTGTACACAAAAGCAATGCTAGGAGTATTTTTGTATAGCTATCCTCAACTCAACTAACAAAAACACTTTGTCTTCCTTACTAGGCTTGTCTCTTTTCTTCAACAAAACTAGTGATAAAGGCAGAACAGGATTTGCCTGGAACTAAAGGGGGGAAGGGGAAAGAGTGTGGGGGAGGAGGGCAGGGGGTGAAATGACCCAAACAATGTATACACATGTGAATAAAAGAATAAAAAAAATGTTGGGAATTATCTCATTTTTATAAATTGTATAAAATAATTGGTTTCATCATGACATTTTCATACACATACACTTTGTACATATATTCACCACCTTACTATATTCTCTTGTCCACATGTTCCCTCCCATGAGTATCACATAAATAGTTCCCCTTCTACTTTCATGTCTTTTTTTTAAACATTGATTCTACATATGAAAGGAACATATGCTATTTGTTTTTCTGAGTCTGGTGTATTTTGCTTATTGCCATGATGATTCCCAGTTTTATTCCTTTCCTATAAATGATATAATTTCATTGTTTTATTGTTCATTTTATATAATCCAGGGTTATATCATGTTTCAAAATCCTTCCATTTGAGATAAATTTAATGCCTATCTCAATGGAGTCACTCAATTATTATGCTGTAAAATTGATGATATTTATTTTTTTATATAGTTGTGGATTTTTCCTTACAGTTGTCTTTATATAATTTTAGATCATTTATGTGTGTTTATGCATGTAGTTTATATGTGTAATGTTTTGAATTAAACAGATGTATTATTCAGTACAGTAGCCCTCTAGGATTATACTGATTTATTCCTCATAATTTTAGAAGGTAAGAATTATTATATTCATTTCAGAGATGAAAAACTTAAGATTTATAAAAGGTAATTATTTTCTCATTGTTTCATAGTTTCTCATTGTCCATAATTCTGTTAAGCTAAACTTAATTTAAAATCAAAACAATTTTAATTTGGCATTTAATAATGATATTTGCTTGGATGTGTGTTCATCTTCAGGTTAAATGTGAAGTGGCATATAATAAAGAGCAAATGACATCCAAAACCAGAAGTGGAGAAAGTCTACTTGAGCACTAGTTTGGAACATTCAGTATTAATGGGAAACTGACACCAGCAAATTCAATCTAAAGGTCCCTTATATCTGGCATTGAAATAGAAAAATAATTCAAATTTATATCTGTATTTTTCATATGATTTATAAATAACATTATTTACCAGAACTTATTGAATGGATATGTCTTGAATTTCATTTATAATTTTTACCTGTCTTGTTTTACAATAGTCTTTTCAGAATCCTAAAATAGAATTTCTATTAATTGTATTTAGATTTTTTTTCTGAGTATTGCATTGGTGATCCTTACTATGATTTTCAAAGAAGTGTTACCAATTGACTTTTTCCATTTTTATCAACTATTTTTAATAAAATTAATTTTAAGGATCTAGTTTATATTATCATACCAGTTATATCTTCTGTGACAGACAGGAAGTATTAACAGTAGGTGAAGATAAAAGAACCTAATGTCTTTCACCTTCAACTTCTGTGAAGGACATATATTGTGCACATAGGTATGCACAGAGGAGAGGACAGAAAAGCAACTTGAATTTTCCTTAAGAGTTGCATTACTGAGAGAATCCAAAATGGTGACTAGGGTACAAAAGCTGATAGCCTAAGTTCTGCGACTCCAAAACCTCCCTGAGATGCTGGAGTCACACTTGAATAATTCTGACTGCTTCTAGACAAAATAATAATCGTCATCAGACTAGGTGCAGTAAAACATTCCAACACAACCCACAAATCAGCCTTTAATTGCACCTAACAGCTGCTACATGCTGCACAACCAGCAAGGTAAGTCCAGCCCCAGGGAAACCCTACTTCTCCACAGCAGTTTTTTTTTTTCTTTCCTTCTCTTCTCCTCTTCCATCAAGCAGAAATAAAATACAAACCAGAATCAAACCTTCAACACCTTGAACCCCTAGCCCTTGGAAAGCTTCCCCACAATATGTTACACTGAGAAAACTTGAGGGCTGCCACCACTGCTGCAGCTGGTGCAGCTGGCTCCAAACCTGCTTGGAAGACATTTGACCAAACACGTGAGTGCCACTCATCAGGTGGAATTCTCAAAGCCACCCCTGGGATAAAACAGTGGAACCCCTGGGCAGACTGACATCCCCCAGAAAAACTGCACAATAAACAATGAACTGTAATCAAGCACAACGGTGGGGGGTCAGGAAGCTGAAAGTGCACCAGAGAAAGGGTGAGGGGCAAGGAGCTAATCTTAGCACAAACTATCAGTAAACAAACACTGGAAAGGCAGGAAGGCAGAGAGTGAGCAGGCAATAAGCCACTCCCCAAAGCAGGACAGGTAGTGTATCACAGAGCTCACTTCCTGAGCCAGTGAGCAGCACCCAAAGTCAAACTGCCCTGCAAAATTGAAAAGCAAACAGCAAACTATCATAAAACACTGACAGCAGGGGTGGCTGATGGAACACTGAACCTACCCCAGAGTTACAGGGTGGGGCAAAGAAATAAGCCCCCAGTGTGGAAGTTCCTGTAAACAAGTACAGTGAAAAGTCATCTCCAAAGCAGGACAACTAGTGGACTACAGAGATGATCTCCTGAACCTGGGAACAGCATTCAAACATAAACTGCCACACCTTGCTGGGGGAGGAGCTGACCAAGCTGCAGCAGCTGAAGGGTAACACAGCTATCAGCTGAGGAAATCATTATCTCTAACCACCCTGCATGATATGGCTACCTCACCTCACAATTTTAATTTAATTTGTAGACAGAAGAACAAAACACTACTCACAACCAAATCATGTGGTGAGACCATATCAGAGCTTTTGCTTATATGCCAATACTAGGACTGGATGCTGGAGGAGTAACTATAGATCTTAAACTAAGACTGAAATTCTATTGTTCCTGAACCTGGTGTTTTTCTTTTTTTTTAATTTTTCTTTTTTTAAAAAATTTTTTCTTTGTTTGCTTTTGGTTTTTTGTTTGTTTGTTTGTTCATTTTTCCCAATAATTTCTCTGATTTTTTGTTTGTTTTGTTACTATGGGTTTTCTATTTTTATTTTTATGCTGATTAGTTTTTTTTGCTTTCTGTACTACCAAGTTTACCATCATCATCTTCTCATCCTTATTCTTACCCACTTCACTCTCCCTCCTTCTCCTGTGCTAAAAGCCATTGTTCCCTTCCCCAAAAGCTTGTTCTGCCCCTTCTAACCCACTATCTCCCCCAGCCATCACCTTTCCTTCCCATTCTCCCCCAACTTGTCACCAGACTACTCCTCCCTCCTACACACTCATCACCCACTGACCAACTTACTATACCAACTTTACACAACCCTAAACCCCTGCAACCCCTACCACAAGCACCCTCTACTACAACAGAAATACACCCAAACACAAACAAAGATCACAAAAACCAACAGCTCCCACACTACTTCCCACCTCCCCTTTTAATGCCATCCTATCCAACTCCCCAAATTTCTATAGCTAGCCTTCCAAACTTTAACCCACCAACTTCCACTGCTTATAGATATTACCACCAAGAGGTCTTCTATATAACATACAAACTGTTGGTCAGGTATTAAATCTGTGAATTAGTTATTACTAAGTTACACCCAGACCAGGGACAGAATTAACACACAAGCCCAAGACAGTCGCAAAACAAAAATTAAATCAAGGGAAAGAAAATAGGTGACTAAAACCACCAACTAGCTTATCAAGAACATAAGTGAACAGTGACAAGTGGAGCAATGGGAAGAAGAAAAAGGGACAGAAACCATTCTCTCCCCCAGAATAATTTAACACAGGATTCCAAGGGAAATGAAGAAAACAGATACCCAGTTCCACATTCCAACAAAACAAAAATAAATGATGCCAAGGAACCCAACGATGCACACACAACATCCTCAAAGAAGAAATTCTGTAAGTAATTAAGAAGAATCTCATGGAGATACTAGGCATGGTTAACCAGAATATACAAAATGCACTAAAGAAATTTCAAGACACCAAAAATAAAGAATATGAGAAAACCCAGAAACAAATGAACTCATAGGAGCCCTAAATAAACACCAAATTGAAACAGAGAACACTATAAATAGAGAGATAAGTGAATTAAAGATGAAAATAGACAATATTAAAGAGGAAGTGACCCATGATATGGAAAAACTCAGAAAAAAGAATGAAACAGAAACACAAAACACAGTGGAAGGCCACCCTAGCAGACTAGAACAAGTAGAAGACAGAATCTCAGAACTTGAAGTTTAAATAGAAATTAAAAAAACTGAAGAACTGTTAGTCAAACAACTCAAGACTTGTGAAAGGAATATGCAAGAACTGACTGACTCCATCAAAAGGCCAAACCTGAGAATCATGGGCATTGAAGAAAGAGAAGAGGTGCAAGCAAAAGGGATTCATAATATATTCAATAAAATAATAACAGAAAATTTCCCAAATCTAGAGAAAGTTATGCCACTTCAGGCACAGGAAGCCTCCAGGACCCCAAACAGACTTGACCAAAATAGAACTAACCCACACATATTATCATTAAAACAACAAGCACAGAGAATAGAGAAAGAATATTGAAGGCTGTAAGAGAAAAAACAAATAACATATAAACATAAAACAATCAAAATCACAGATTTCTCAATAGAAACCCTAAAAACAAGAATGTCAGGGAGTGAGGTATTCTGGAACTGATCAAAAATAACTTCAACCCTAGGATACTCTACCCAGCAAAACTATCATTCAAAATAGATGGAGCAATAAAAGTATTCTACCATAAGCAGAAACTAAAACAATATATGACCACCAAACCATCACTGAAAAGGTTCAAGGAATTCTGCACATAGAATATGAACACAAACAAAACCACAAGAGGACAAGCAGTATGAAACCACAGGAGAAGAAAAGACAAAGAGTAAGATAGTAACCTGATTCAGCTGCACACAATGCAAAAAATTGGAAGCTGAACAACACATTGCTCAATGATCAGTGAGTCACTGATGAAATAAAAGAGGAAATTAAAAGATTCCTAGAAGATAATGAAAAGGAAAACACTACCTACCAGAATCTACAGTACACAGCAAAGGCAGTCAGTCCTAAGAGGAAAGTTTATAGCCTTGAGTGCATATATTAAAAGGACTGCAGATAGCCAAGGAAATACTCAGCAAAAAGAACAATGCTGGATGTATCACAATACCCGCCTCCAAGCTATATTACAAAGGAATACCAATAAAAACAACATAGTACTTGCACAAAAACAGATACAAAGACCAGTGGAACAGAATAGAGGACCCAGATATGAATCCACACAGCTACACTAACATTTTTTTTTACAAACGCACCAAAAACATACGATAGAAAATAGCCTCTTCAACAAATGTTGCTGGGGAAAGTGGTTATTTGCCTGCAGAAAACTGAAACTAGATACATGTTTATCATCCTGTACTAGCATCAACTGAAAATGGATCAAGGACCTTAATTTAGGACTGAAACTCTGATGCTAGTATAAAAAAGAGCAGGAAATATTCGGGAAGTAATAGGTATAGGCAAGGACTTCCTCAATAAAATCCCAGAAGCTCATCAAGTAAGAGAAAGGATGGACAAATGGGACTACACGAAATAAAGAGCTTCTGCGCAACAAAAGAAATAGTCTCTAAACTGAAGAGACCACCACAAAGTGGGAGAACATATTTGCTAGCTATACATCAGGTGAAAAATTGAACTCTCCCAAAATCAATGAACCAATAAAGAAATGGCCAACTAAACTAAACAGAACTTTCTCAAAAGAATAAATTCAAATGGCCAAAAAACACATGAAAAAATGCTCACCATCTCTGGCCATAAAGGAAATGCAAATCAAAACCACACTAAGATTCCACCTCATCCCTGTTAGTATAGCTATCATGAAAAACACCATGTGGGGAAAAAGGAAGCCTCATACACTACTGGTGGGAATGCAAACTGGTCCAACCACTCTGGAAAACAATATGGTGGCCTCTTAAGAAACTAAACATAGATCTGCCATATGATCCAGCAATAGTACTTCTAGTGATATACCCAAAGGAATGAGATTCAGGTTACTCTATAAGCAACTGCACACCCATGTTTATTGCCACACTATTTACAACAGCCAAGTTATGGAAACAGCCAAGATTACCCACTACTGATGATGGATTAAGAAAGTGTGGTATTTATACACAATGGAATTTTACTCTGCCATGAAGAAGAATGAAATCTTATCATTTGCAGGTAAATGAATGGAACTAGAGAACATCATTCTGAGCGAGGTCAGCCAAGCTCAGAAGATCAAAAATCATATGTTCTCCCTCATATGCGGAGTTTAGATCTAAGGCAAATGCAGCATTGTGGTTGGACTGGGATCACATGACAAGGGAGAGCACATATAGAAATAGGAAGAAAACGTAAAACATGAAAGTATTTGATGTGCCCACTGCAGAGGAGCTAATACAGTAACCTAAAAATGACAGAGGTCAATATGGGAAGGTGACCAGGAAGTAGTGAAGAGGTTTGGGAAAGATGATTCAATTCTGGTTGTAATACACATGTGTATGGAAGCAATGCTAGAAATCTCTCTGTATGGCTATACTTATCTCAAACTAGCAAAAATGCTATGTGTTTCTTATTATTGTTTATGTCTTCTCTTAAACAAAATTGGAGAAGAGGGCAAGAACAGATCCTGCCTGTATGCCATAGGGATAGGGGGGTAAAGGGAGGGAGCAGGGTGCAGGGGGAGAAATGGCCCAAACAATGTATGCACATATAAATAAGTGAATCAATAAAAAAAAGAAAATGCAGATTTTTTTTAAAAAAGAGTTGCATCACTTTCCTTTTTTTAAATTGTGCTGGATGGGGGTACATTGTGCCATTTACAAAAGTTCTTACACATCACTTTCTTATTATTCCCTGATGCTACTTGTATAATGTATGAAACAAAAATAAACTAATGTGATAAACTTCTCTTACATATCAAGCACAAACATATGCACATATATTATCTTGATACAAATTTCTTATACTAGAAACCCACACATATCAGAATATCAGAATGTCTAAGAGAGATGTAACGAGATTGTTTGTGACACTGTACTTTAAAGAGATTTTCTAGTTGTTATCCTTCTCTGTCATTGGTTATTTGTCTCTCTATTCCCTTTAACAGAAAACTTATTGTAGCTTAACTCCTCTGGTGTATAAAATGAGGTGAAAGCTTCATTAGTCTAATGTCAATAGAACTCTGATGATCAAAGTGAGCCTTTTTTCCAGTCTACATTTAGCAGTTCTTACCAACCTAGGTTTCAGCATTCATTAAATTCTCCTACTTTTGCTGTTTTTACTGAATATGAGCATATCTCACTAAATAAATCAGTTTCCTCTGATTGAGATTATTACTCAATGTGTAATCATTATTGTAAACTACTTTTACCTTAGTGATGTTTTAATTTTTATAATTTAGTTTCCATCTATAGAACCACAAACTTTCATTGAGTTTTAGACTCTTTTCCTATAAACCAGTATATGTTATAATGGTCATATCATTAGATGTTATAATAATTCCATAACGTTATTTGTTGTGTAGCCTGATACTCAGTCTCTTTGCCTTCAATCTCTTCAGTCTCTAAACCACCTTATATCATAAATCAGTTCAGGCTTCATTAGATGGGACCAAGACATTCTCCTAATTCCTGAACTTCTCTTCTCTTCCTCCTCTGAACTCTTATATAATGATTTAATCTGTTTTACTATACACTATACTACATTACTGTGCCTCGTATAAATGCCATATATTTCTGATACACTGCTTGGAACATTGTCTTATACACAGTAGGGATTTAGTAAATATAACTGAATGGATGGTCCTATGGATAAACGCATACTTATAATTTAGAAATATGGCTGTTTCTTTCATTTAGACAAGTTGTCTTATAAACCTACATTTCTCAAAGAGAAACCTAGGTGGCCTAGCTAGTACATAATGATCCAAAATTAAGTATTACATTTAAGGAAAAGAGATAATTCCTTATGTGCACATTTCAATATCCCTGTAGAAGGACTTCCTTCTATACTCACCTCACAGCCTCCCAGTCACCAAACAAAACTCCTGAAACTATTCAAGAAATATGTTCTGAAGATGGATATACACAAATAAGAGATTTTCTACAAACTCAAAATCAGTGTAACAGACAATACTTTGTTTCATTTTGTTTTCCTTATTTCCTCATTGAATAGAAAAATCATTTATATTTGCTGTGATTTTGATTGTGAGAGACAAATTCCGATTCATTGGTTCATAAGTCATTGTGTTTTCTCTTATATGATGTTACAAGTGCCATAATAATTAGATTAATGCTAAATATAATATGAAATATAATGCTACATTCCTTATATGCAACTCAGAAGAGCAGTTTCCCTTTAGGTAAAGTGTCCTATAGTCTTCTGAATTAATTCACTTTTCAAAATGATGAGCTCATCACAGGGGAGAATTATGCATTAGGAGAATTCCTTATGAATAGATATTGTTCTTGAATTCAGGGGTATCTTGGGGTTGAAGATGAACTTTATGATATTAATGAGTCCCTTGAAACTGTATCCAGTCTTAGACCTATTGGTACGCTTGCTTCCACTTCAGGAAATGACTGTGTTTTCCATCAGGTTCTGAAAGTATTTTACAACCTAAAATTGTTAAGATTTTTTGAAAACAAGAAGTTTTGGAATCTCAGTTGTGAGGATGAATTTGGGAAAGTAAAATACTTTGCATGCTGGAAACATGCATTTTGGCCAAGTTATAGTGATTTAGGGAATGAATATCTGACAAAATAATTTAGTAATTATTTTAGCTAACCTCTGTGTTCAGTATGGGAGCCCTGAGATCTTCTCTTCTCTGAAAAACTTATCACTTATTCATCCATTCTTTATCCATTCTTGGCATGCATATTCATGATTAGGAATTGAGATATTAATAGAGTATGAAGAAAATATAACTTTTCTTTATTTGCTCAGTAAATTGATTCACATATAAGACCTTCTTTTACTACATTTTCAATCCTACAAATTGGCTGTTAAATTCATTGTTCTATATAGCACAAAACCTGTTTCCTGGAAAAGATTAAACACAGATTTTTTTAAGGTAACCACATCATACAATAAGCTGAAGAAGCATTTTCTTCTTCATTATATGTACTTCCACTTCTTGGAAGAGGAAACTATAAGCTATCCTGTGTAAGTATTCTCTAATGAGAGTTTATGTGGATATTACTAATAAAAGAATTCATGGTGATCTATGTCAAATGTATTTTAGTTGATGCAAAAATTCTTAAGTGCCTTTCATTCAATAGCATAACTATAGTTGAAATAATCTGGGAAATAACTGCATAACTGAAATAGTGAAAAGAAAGGCCACTTTTACAAATTTTCCCTCTAAACTTAGAAGTAAATCCAAAGACTTTTATCATCATATTAGTGTCAAAGCTAAGTCAAAGGGAAGTATTGAGAGTCATGTTTCCTCCAACAGTTTAAGAAAAACTATTTCTCACTAAAGAAATGGTACCTGTGTTTTTCTCATTCCATCTAACATAATTTTTTTCTTTTCTAAATGTTTTTATGTATCAAAGACAATTTAAGACTCACTACTTACAGTTCACAAAAACATCTCATTTTAAAAGCTCTTATGAAATTATAAATATGCAACAGTGTGCAATAAAGAATTTTTTCTTTCCATTAACTTTAGATATTACTTTATTCGATCTATAAATATTTTTAAAGTTCCACTAAATGCTAGAAATTACTTTAAAATTTGATCAAACAGCACTTTCCAAAATATTTCATTATTCCCGTATACACATTCTCAAATGTAAAAGAAAATGACCAAAACGTGGTCAAGTAAACCCCCTCCAATAAAGTGGCATTTGAGAAGTCTTTAAAATGGAGGACTGTAAATACTGTGGTTATCTAAGGGAAAATTCTAGAGAAAGGGAAAATTAACTGAAAACACCCTGAGACAAGAGCGTGCCTGGCATGTTCAAAGAATAAAAGGAGGAGAGCGTGACTACCTATAAGCAAAAGTTGGAGTTAAAGTGGTAAGGGGATAAACATACCAGTGTCATGTAGACCCAAATAAGGCCCTTAGAGTAGCAATTTGAGTGAGGAGGGAAGTTGCATTGCTTTTTTGAACCAAAAAATTTCATGATCTGACATATTTTCTGGAAGAATAACTTTGGTAATCAGGTAAAGAACGACTGCAAGTGTGGTTTTGAAGGGCAGTGGAGATAAAAATGATTTATGAGAGAAGCAATTTGAGAATGATGGAGTAACAATCTCTGAAAATCCACTTCTTCATAAAAGAAATAAGAACACCATAAAAAATTGTCAGAATCAGCTTTTGTAGAACCCTGGATACTAACCAACGATTTGCAACAATCCAAGGAACATTTATTCAAGAAAAATAAGTCTGAATTTCATTAACATCAGTACATTTTGTAGCATTTTTATCTTGCCATCTCTTATTTCCTCTCCACAAAATTCTTAATCTCTACACCAGTAAAACTCAGCAATCCTGAAATAAAATAAAATAATATAAATTCATACCTCCAAGTCACATCATTTGATAAGAACTAAAGACAAAGAGAAGAACTTTAAGACATCAAGAGAGCAAAGTCTTGTGTATAAAGAATATACAATAATATTAATAGTTGATTGTTCATAAGAAATTGGTGAAATCTATAAGATAGTGGTATTCTATGTTGAGTAGCTGAAGGGAAACTAGTGTATACCCAGAATTCTATATGCATCAATAATGCACTTTCAAACTTTAAGGAAACAAATAATTCACCAAAGAAACATCAACAGAAATCTGTTCGTATTGTAGCATACCTGCATGGGGAGAAATACAGTGAGTGCCTGAAGATAAAATTAAAGTGTTTGAAATCTAGATGAAGAAGTAAAAGTTAATAAATAGTGTTAACAATGTAGGTAGAAAATTTGCAGGTAGTTGTGTATTTTTTGTGTAAAGTACATTTCTTCTATCTGATTTAAAATATATCTGCAGAAAAGTATTATTCAACAGTGTTTTTATGATTTTACATTGTACAAAATGTAATTTACATTGTACAAAATGTAATTTACATGTAAATATCTAAACAGAGTAGGAAGAAATGAAGCTATGTATGCTCAAATTTATAGTAACTTGTTAAAATTATATGAGAATTTATTAAATTTTATGATCATATTTAAAATCTTAATTGCCATACTCAGGGCACCAACAATAATAATTCAAGAAAATATAAAATAGAAATTTTAAAAAGGAAATTGACATAGTACAATAAAATATTTAAAACAAAAAGGCATTATTAGAAGATAATAGAGGGAAGAAGTAGACAAAAGCCAGAAATAAATTCCATGTTGTCAATAAAATATTAAATACAAATAGATTAAGAAATTCAATCAAAGTTCTGATATTATCTAAACTGAATTTTAAAAGCTACATTGCCATTTGATTAGCACCTAAAAAATGAATAGCTGGGTATAAATCTAAAACAATTTGTATTGTATATATTTATGGAAAGATTAATAAATAAATAAATGGAGAGTCCTTGTTCATGATATCATTCTTCCCATATTTATCTATAGCTAGAATGCAATCACTATCAAAATCCTAGCACATGGAGAAAAGAAAAATAAATAAATAGTATTAGGGATCTTGCTGCATGACAGGTATATATATATATATATATATATATACATATATATATGACAGGTATATATATATATATAAATACAAACATGAATAAGAAACTAGATTCAATCACAGAAAGTAGCTGTTGAAATATATATATTAAAACCATGACATCACTGCCCACAAACTCTACAGTTAGTTGAAGCTGTCTTCTCCTTTATTGTTTCAAGTAATCATATTGAAAGTGTATCCACGGTGACCGAAGGAAAGTTGATGTCTTCCTTTAAGAATTTCTCAACATTCCCAGAGAGTGCTTATTTTCCTAATGGTTGATTTTACCTCTCATTTTGAATACCTGATCTGTACTTCTTTAAATTCATCTATAGTCATCTAATAAGTGCTCCTAAACTGCTAAAACTGTTGTCCTGGCCTGCTTCTCCATATTGGTAATATCCCTAGATAATGTATCCCAGATACTTCTGTACACCAAAGTACTGCCAAATGAAGTCTGTAATGTTTAATAAATTTTACTAAAAATATGAAGTCAATCAAAGCCAACACAACATAGGAACAAAGACTGTGAAACCTAAAATGCCACTGTTTCTGTCTTGCTTTTTAATAATCCCCTTCTGAATCTCTTACCTTGAGTCAAAACTCTCTAGTTTCCTCTTGGCCCATGCCTCCATCGTTTTGAACTCATAGGCATTTATTTCTGCTATTTTACAGCTCAAAATTTTGTCCTTTCCTTCAATCCTGAAGAAACCTAAAGTCTAATTAACATAAAAAATTCCTTTCATTGTTTCAACCTGACCATTACAGTAAAACGTTTTGCTTCACATTTTGGGACCTAAGGTATAGTCAAATGTTACAACTTGACTTGAAATTCTTAAATATTAAAAAACATTATAAAAGACAGGGCTTCAGACAAAATTCTTTATTGTAGCTTTTCTTTAAGAAGTTTCTGTTACCAGAATTTTGGCTTATACCACACAGGATGCCTGGCTTTGATAAAAGTGAGTGAGCACATAATTTTTAAAAATTTTATTTCTCCTCTCCTTCCCCTCCCTTCTTCTCTCCTCTCCTTGCTCTCTTCACCTTTCCTCTGAAGTTTCCAAGATGAGCTAGAAACCCAAATTTATGGGAACTCTTTCAATTTTGAAATACTGAAACTGCATTCAAAATAATTATTATTACACTGGTAGAGAGTATTAGTAACTAACAATTGCTACCATTATTGATGGATAAAACAATCCATGTTTGTAAGCTGTTTCCTTGTTCTCTTTACCTAAACTATATATGCTTGATGTTATTTAGCTCTTAAGCATAAGGGATGATGTCATTTTTGAAGAATCTGTTTCCCCAATCTTTTGCTTTTCTTGTGCTCTTCTTTAAGAAGAAACTATGAAAAGGGTATGTGTTTTTGTTTAGTATGGTTACATGGAAGCAAGTAGATTTTAGTCTTAAAAATCTCATTGTAAGTTGAGTATGTCTAGACATCTAGAAGAAAAATAAAAGGAAATTAATTTTCTTGGATATGTTATATATATGATACTTAGAAACATCAGCATAATATTATTTTTAATTCTTATGTGCTGTTTTATATTATGTAGCTATAAATATATTTTGATATTCAATGATTATTTTGGTATAACTTTTTAATTCTTCTTCCTTAAGAATTCCAAATCTCTTGTGTAACTAAGGGAGTTATTTTTTTGTGCTTCAGATATTTTATTTAGCTTATGTTTCCACTTATTTCCCACAAAGAATACCATCTTATTATAGTTCAGGCTTTACTAAACAAAGCCCATACTTAACCCTTGAAATGAGTCTGTCACTGACAGCAAAATGGGATTACATTACTGACAGCAAAATGGGATTACATTAGATTCAACCTCATAGTCATTATTTTTATAGCTCTAAAGGGTCATATACGGATTTTTATGTGACTTATCATAAGTAAAATTGTTAGATCTTTGGAAGAGATTGTTCTCATTATTAATCTCTATTTAAACTAAATTGTTAAAGTTTAAAATATCACTACACAAACTCTTGACACAATACATTTTCCTTGCAATGGAAAGAAAAGATGTAGATATACAACTAATTTTTCCTTTACAATACGTAGTCTACATTTCCCAAGCTTTCAACTTTTTCTACTTTATCTTTGTATGAATGGTCTGAAAGCACCTCCAGTCTGAAATCCTAGAATTGGTGCTTAATTGATTTATTTTCTCAATAATGTGATAACCAAACACATATGTATGTTAGTGTGCATATGATTTATTTCATCGTAAGACATCCAAGCAACCTTGGCTTTTTTAATGCTGTGATAAATCATGACATATTACCACAAGTAATTGATTTTTAGTTTTATCATTTCCAAAATAAGTAAATAATAAATTTGACTCATTTCACAATTATCTCCATTATAATATTTTCACTAATAAGCACAAACACTTCCACATGTGAGAGAAAAAGGGGTGAAGCTAGAGCTCCCACTTACTTTGGCAATTTCACATTGTTTTGGATACATGTTAAGGCATTGCTCATCTGAATGTCATCTATCATATATGTTTGGAAACAAAAAGACTGAGAACTAAGGTGACATAAGATAACAATATAGATGTTTAAAAACCTACCTTCCATAGTTCTTCACAATTTGGCCTTTACCCATTTCAGCATATATCATTTACATGAAAAAATTCCCACAGATCAGCTGGACAATTATTTTCCAAAGAACATGCAATATTACTATACATACTTCAGGTATGGGAAATAATTTTATCAGAACTTCAGTCTCTTATTACATCTTAGTATTTGCCTAAAGCTCTATTAAGATAGGATACTCAGAAAGAGTTTGTCATATGGGTCTTCTGCCCTCTAGATCCCATTTGTAGCTATTTTACCATTCTCTGTCAAAAAGCATCATTATTTTTGCCCTACATATCTTTCAAGTCCTGGTGAAATAAGCATCCATTTTTTCATTTTATTTATTTTTATTGTTGTGCTGGGGGTATACATTTTGGCATTTGCAAAAGTTCTTATAATATATCAAATATATCATATTTTAATTCACCCCTCCATCATTCTCCTTTATCCCCCCCAATTCCTGGAATAGTTTCAACAGGTCTCATTTCTCTATTTACATACGTATTTTTTTTGTACAATATTCGCCCACACTCCTTTCCACCTCCTCCCCCCTTCCACTGGTACCAAACTCCCAGGAAGTACCTGTTTCTCTCTCTTGTTCTCTGATTTAATAAAATAAAGAAAAAAATGATATTTTTGTTTGTTTAAGATAGCTACACAGGGAATTTCCTTTTGACATTTCCATATATATATATATAATATATATATAATATAATATATATATATATATTAGCCTGAACTGGTTCATCTTTACTTTTCTTCTTTCTACCTTACTCCTCTTCTTATAGTGGTTTCAACAGGTTTAAAAATTCCATATTCATTCTTATATAGAGAGTTCCTTCTTTTATCCTCCCCCTCTCATATGTGACCTGTTTTTCATAATGTTGCTGTATTTGTATTAGGTCTATATTCCACATGTAAGAGAAAACATGTAGCTTTTGGCCTTCTGAACCTGGCTAACTTCATTTAAGTTGATGTTCTATGGTTCCATCCATTTACCTGAAAATGACAAAATCTCATTCTTCTTTGTGTCCGAATAAAATTCCATTGTCTATAAACACTACATTTTCTTAATCCACTCATCAATAATGGTGGGGCATCATGGCTGGTTACATAGCTTAACTACTGTAAATAATGCTGCAGTAAATGTGGGTGTGCAGGTCTCTAAGTTGAAGAGGCTGCCCACCGAATGTGAGAAAATCTTTGTCAGCTATACATCTGACAAGGGATTCATTATCAGATATACAGTGAGCTCAAAAATACTATAGTCCAAAAAAAATCAATGACCCAATAAAGAAATGGGCAAATGATGTGAACAAAGCTTTTTCAAAGGAAAAAGTCTAAATGGCTAAAAAAAAATGAAGAAATGCTGAACATCAATGACTATAAAAGAAACTCAAATCAAAATCACATTAAGATTCCACCTCACTTCTGTTAGAATGGTTACCAACAAGAGCACAAACAACAAGGAGGTGGGAAAAAGGAACCCTCATACACTGCTGGTGGGAATGTAAGCTAGTACAACAACTTTGGAAAACAATATGGAGGCTTCTTAAAAAAGTAAACATAGATCTGCCATATGATCCAGCAATTCCACTCTTAGGGCTATACCCAAAGGAATGTAAGTCGGTTTAACATTTTTATTTATTTATTTTTGTTTATATGTGCATACAATGTTTGGGTCATTTCTCCCCCCAACGTACTTTTTTAAAACAAATTCACTGTTTGTATTACAGATATTGTACTAGAGGTTTTTTTTTTTTCATTAACACAGACGGGAAATGTTTATATGAAAATGCTGTTTCAAAGGATTTTGGCCTTTATTCTTGAAGTTGAAAATCTCTTACCAATCTACACTTGATTCTTCTGAAAATAGAGAGAAAAGATTATTTTAACTAAGCACATTGAAGTGATTATAAATTCCAAATTATACAGTGACTGCATTATGCCAACTTTCTATATGTGTAATTTAACCTTACACAAATGAATGCATAAGCAAAGTCAAGCCTTTGATTTTCCATTTTTTCCTGAAACATCTCTCTAAAATTTTCTGTCAAGGTAGAAAAGGTCAGTGCTATTTTCTTGAGAAGTAAAATACTAAATACATTCTCATATGTGATTACATTGAAAACAATGTTCCTAATAAAAATCCCTTCGAACACCTGAGTTGATAGGTGTTTTCACTGCTTTTCAAATATGTTCAATCTGTCCTCTCTTCAAATGTAAAGAACAGTCTTTTTTATAATTGTCCCTTTGTATTATGATTTTGTATTGTCAAAGTGTTGTGTACTGAAGCGCTGAAACTGCTATTGGAAGAGTCCAATTAACTTTGGTTTAGTTTGTGTTTCAAAAAGCAGTACTCTAGTACATACTATCTTTGCTGATAAAGAAGTGGATTTTATTCTCCCCTTAGGACTGAGTTTGATGGAGTTGCTTTCCAAGTGAATACTGTAATCACTGATAGTTACAAGAATGACTCTTTAGTGATCATTTCTGCCATGTACAGTAAGAAACTTGAACATTTTCTGACCTTTTAAAATTTGACATTACATTTATGTTTGAATATTTTCTTCTGGGAGAAACAATGGTGTGCACACTAGTCGTTCAGTGGTGATAGAAATAATACCTTTCAGTGCTGCCTCATTATAGAGACAATGTTCTAGTTATAGTCAGTGATCCCTTCATATCTATGAGAAAGTTGTCAAATTTTTTACATAACCCTGAGGTACTATTAGTTAAAATGGCCGCTAAAACAGGAATTTTTTTGGGGGGGTTACTGGGGTTTGAACTGAGGGCCTGTACCGTGAGTCACTCCACCAGTCCATGTTTGTGATGGACTTTTTGCAGATAGAGTCTCTTGAACTATTTGCCTGGGCTTGGCTTTGAACGACCATCCTCCTTATCTCTGCCTCCTGAATAGCTAGGATTGCAGGAGTGAGCCACCAGTGCCCAGCTTGAAACAGGATGTTTTGATGCTCTAGATTCTCCTGTTTTTTCTTTCAAATTTACCTGGGATTTCGACTTATTTATAATGTTTTCCATCACTAATTTTTGCCCTCTTAATTGTGTTTGCCCTATATTTGGGCAATAAAGTGTTAGCACGCATGTAAAAATCCTTTATTACCTCTTGGTCTTTTGGATTTTATCTTCTGTACCATCTCTGCCTTTGGCTACAATGTTATAATTATGACATTACAAAGAAAAATTATTTTAAACTCTTAACTTATACTATCCTATTTTCCTTAATTTTTGATACTATGTTCAAGCATACTTTCTTCTCCACTGAATACATTTTTTTGATTGAATAGACAAGTTCTGATGTAATAATACAGATTAGGTATAGAATTAATGCAAATAAATTAGGTAATTCAGCCTTTCTGCTATGGATTATTTTTCTTGTATAGTATTTTAATGTGTTATTATTATCATTTATTGGCCACCTTCTGCATTACTTATGTCCCTTAGAAAAAATTTATTGAAGAAATGCAGTCTCATTCTGAGATATGGTCATCATTTCTAAGTATTTTGATTGTGAATGTATACAAAAGAGAAATGAGTTCAAATATCTCTTAGTAGAATATTTTTCAAATAATATTCATTCTTTTCATTTTTAACAATTTTTTTATGTCAAAGAAAAGGGGAATGAGTTTAGGGAATTATGTTACCAATAAAATGCTGCAAACTTAAAAATTCACAAAAGAGGTTTCAGTGATTTTAAACATTCAAACAAACTAATTTGTTGTGTCAGTTAACTCTTTACATAGTATCCAGTCTTTACTCCAGATAAGAGAGAGATAATTAAATAATATGGTAAAACATATTTAAACTTAAAAATTCTAGGCTATTCCCACAGACTTCAAAACTCACTCAACACAAAGGATGTCATTACCGTTACGACTTGCAATAGAACGCATATATTAGAACCATTCTATATTATCAAACATTTTATATTCAATAGTTATTATTGAATGAGAAACATACATAAAATGCATAATACAATAAATATTTGTCTTATTGTTGATCACATAGATTGGTAATCACCTTTTCATTGACAAACAAATTTCTAAAGTATTACCAAATTTTCATTAAATTACTCCATGAGAACTTTGGGTACATCCTAAATGGTTATTTTTCTATCTGTGCCTTATTATAGAACTACTGTAATGAAACTGATAAATGCTCAATTCAAGAAGCTACTTTCAAAATACTCATTTTGAATTATAGTACTATCTCAAATATCCTTTTTAAAAATCAGTACAGTAATCCCGGGAAATCTGAAAACACACACAGAGCTACTATTGTAGAAACAATCAGAAGTAGATATACTTTTGACAAGAGGAGTTTACTATTTTGTAGTTTCATAGACTTGAGGTGCATCATTCAATAACATAAAATGAACAAATGTTCAGTTATCAATGTATATTAATTTCTCCAATCTGCAGCAAAATCAAGATATTTTAGTTTTAGATTAGATAACATTTTTGGTTCATGCTTATGTCTTAAAAATTTTACAAGTAAACTGGACACTGGTGGCTCTTGCCTTGTAACCTACCTACTCAGGAGGCAGATATCATGTGGATCCTGGTTCCAAGCCATTCTCGAAAATAGTTCATGAAACCCCATCTGGAAACTACCCAATTCAAAACAGGGCTGGTAGAGTGGCTTAAGTGGTAGAGAGTCTGCTTAGCAAGTGTGAAACTCTAAGTTCAAGCATCAGTACCACAAAAAAAAAAAATCCACAGGTATTCTAACTTCCTTTATCATTTTTGAATTGATCAAGATCAGTGATATCTGAGTTTAAGAAAAATCTCATGAAACCTGAGGAGTCCCCAGGAAGACCATAAGAAAAATATGTAAATATGCTATGAAAATGATTAATTTCAATTATTTTAATATTTTTGCAATAAAGCAGTAGTCACTAGAAAGTTGTCTGGTTTTAGTTTTAATTTTATTATTTTAGCACTTTAATTTGTGTGATAGATACTTTTTAAAAAAGTTTTCTTATTTATGATATGTAGTAATGACAATTAGTGTCCTTTGTAATAAGCAAAATTCTAAAAATAATCCTCTATGGTTTTGTGGGTGTTTCTCTTGGTGGAATACATGAGCCAGTCAATAGTATCTCCTAATATCTTTTGAGACCTGAACAGTGGGAAATATGAGTCCATGCCCCTTTTCTCTGATTATTGATTCATCCCTCCCCTGATTATTCAGCCCTCAATTACCTGAGCAAAGTAAGGATGAAGTGGGCATTTGGGGAAGCATCTCATGGAGGCTGGGTTCGCATTTTACTCTTACTATTCCCCCCATGAGAGAAATAATGGCCTGAGCTATTCTCTCTTTGTATGAGCTGTGTTGTCTTGGTGGAAGATTGATGTGGGTAAACTATTCTGCTTTACGCTCTTGAACATATCTTCAGATTATTTCTGTTTGAATGGGAATTTCCTCTCTAGACTACTGGATTTCGTTCAGACATTCTTCTCTATAGATGTCAAAGTTGATGTTCTGTGAATCTATGAGGGCTGGATACTCCTATGATTTCATCTTGTGATGTCACTCCTATATTATTTTCATAGTATAGTATTTTACAATACTATAAATGCAATATAATTCATTTAAATATTGTCCT
The DNA here is from genome assembly GCF_047511655.1 of Castor canadensis. Lineage (NCBI taxonomy): Eukaryota > Metazoa > Chordata > Mammalia > Rodentia > Castoridae > Castor > Castor canadensis. Next base: position 27,486,360 of record NC_133405.1, read on the forward strand.
ATGGAAAGTCAATTCGTTTAAGGAGTTTTTTCTAGTTCATCCTCCTGCTTACAATCTGACAATTCATATGATTGAATTTAAATATATGGGCACCTGCGTGGGCATTTCTGTAGAATAAAGTTATTAACATTATATTATTAGGTTACCACATATGATCATTTAAATGATGATAGATATTGATATATCTCATTTAAAATAGCCATATGAACACCTTGTCACAATGTCTAAGATTGTCTTTTTAGAACCAGACATGGGTGGATGTGTGAATATTAAGTTAGTTTATTTTAGGATAACAAATTTAACTATGAGTGTAATCTGATAAGGGATGAGAAATTGAGAGTATAAAATAATGGTGGTTATTGATGGAAATAGACTCAAACAGTCAGAGAGAATAAAATTAAGTGGAAAAAAATAGGGAACAGGAGAAAATGAAGGATGAATATAGGATAAAAGATAGAAGGAAATAGTATTGAATAAATTCTTTCTTCTGCTTTTAGGAGGAAAATCATCTGCTAGGATTGTGGGTATGGTACTTGATGCTAAAGTTGGAATAGCTCTCATAGGCAAAGGAATAAGGCTATAAAAATTTCTTTAGCTGCACTGATAATTCAGTACATACATTTCTGAAAGTTAGTGTTCTCATGTGGAAGGGAAAAAAAGCAGAAATAATCTAGGTACATAAGAAAGTGGGAATAGAAGTGAAGTTTAAACAAAGGACTACATAAATGAGATGGAAAATTGTGAGTAGATGGACAACTTTAATATTGAATGCATTCCTTCTGAGATTAATATTATGTAGTCCTTATGGGACAGTAAAGGCAATACAATTAATCTTGACCTTTAAAAAATTCCTAGATTACACATTGAAAATAAAGAAATGTTGAAGAGGTGCACTAAAGAGTCAGATTAGGAATTTATGCTATGTATGATGTTTCAACCTTTGACGGCCTGAAGAAATCCTTTAGGTTTTAAAGATTTTGAAGCAAGATTGAGACCAAATGGGACTTTAGAAACATTAACATTGAAGTAGTTCAGATTAGATCAGAAGATAAAAGTGATGGAAAGTGTGCTGGAAAAACAGACTGTTTGAACTGATTTATGTGGCAGTTGGTAATGCCACTTCTAAGTCAGTGCCAGTGATTAAGAAAAAGAAGGAATGCATTCAAAAACTATGGTAGAAGAATCAACAGGAATAAGTAGTGGGTAGAGTTTTATGCTTGTTGATGAAAAAGACAAAATACAGGAAGTTAAAAAGGTTAGTTTTAACAATGATAGGGAGATCTTAAAGAAGCTGTTTTAGTAGAAATACCTAATTTTGCATGTCTGAATAACACATTTTATAAGTAGGACATAAATTATCCTGATTTTATAGAATTTAAGTGACTTGTTTAAATTCAATCAAACAGCAATAAAACTAGTATTAAAGTCAACACATAACTCTAACTCTAGAACTATTTCTACAAAGATATTGCCCCTCGCATATATCAAGATGTTATTTCCTCATGATATTTTTGTGCAAATCCCACAGATAATTTCAGATAAGTGTTTTCTCATGCTAAATTTAAATTGAAGTAAATATAAAGAAATTGAGGAATCTCATCCTTCTTATGTTACATTCATTCACAGCCTTAGGTCATTAATCTATTCTTGCTTTTCTAGATCACAAATACATTACAGTATTTTATATTCTTCCATTTTAAGTACTTTACATGGCAACTTATTTTTGTCACTAAGCACATAAAGCAGTTAATGAATATTAATAGCTTTAAATGTGATTGTTTCTAAAGCTGGAGGCTACTTATTATACCAAAGAGTTACTTTATAAACATGACATTAATAACCACTGTCTTAAATAAGTTATAGTTTTTGGAAGTTAATTTTTTGAAACACAGCAAGAAGAAAGAATAAAATTTCAAATGAGAATATGCATTGTGTAGTTTATGGTGCATAAACATAATTATGACATATGTGTGTATATGCACACATATGTACATATAAAGTAAATAAACATGATTATGACATATATATGTATACACACATATATTTATCGATATAAAGAGAGTTAATTTAGTGGTTTAAATTCTAGTCATATAGCTTGTTGGTTAGGTCATAGTTGGCAAATTACTTATCTTCGTGTAATTCAGGTTTTTCGTCGTTAAAATGGGGCTAATCTTCTCTGCTTTTATAAGCTCCTTTATGAATTAAATAAATAAGTATAAAGAAAATGTGAAGACCATCTGGAATATAAAAGTGTTTGGTAAGTATTAGATGGTAGTCTTGTTTCTGTTACTCTTATTGTCATTTCATAATTTCATTGCTAAAAAATTGTTTGGTCCTCACATTTAGCCAAGAACTATGAAATGAAAGATTCAGGCTACTAGCAATATAATTCTTCTTATTCATTGTATTGATTATTTGACATTGGAAAATGATATTTAACTATTCTCTTCCTTTTCCATTGTTTAAAATAACAATAAAGATAAAAATAATGCCAATACTACAACCTACCTCATTGAGTATAAAGTTTGCTGCCACATATTATGTTACTTACTCTTGCCTAAATGTAATAATTTATAGTTATCTTTTTACAAATAAAGCTGCAAGTACCTATTGTCCTTAAGGTCCTGCTCCAAATAGTTGAGAAAGCTGAGCTCTAAATCAAGTCAATATTCTTAACCACTATACTTCTTCCATTAATATTACCAAAATAATTTCCTTGAGTTCTATTCCCTTCTCTACTTCTTTAGCTTATTTGAGACCTTCCTCATTTATTGGACTACTGCAAAAGTGAAATTAATATGTCACTCCTTTCCAATGCATTTTCTACAATTTTTTAAAGAATAAGTTTCTTAAAACTCACCTCTCATAATGTCACACTTAATTTTTTTCATCATTGAATAGTTTCCTGTTTATATGAAATAAGCACATTGTGAAAATACATATTCTTAGTGTCAACACAAATCTACTGAATCAGCATCATAGCAGTTGTGGATTGGGTACTACAAAATATATGATACATTTTAAGAAAATTATCATAACATATAAGACTTTCCGTGATCCAACTCCTTCCTGCTTCTCTTTTAAGATCACTTGCTCCACTGTTTTATGTCACTCCCTTCAAAAATATATACGATTGCTTGTGCACAGACATACCTACGCATCTGCAAAACCGTGTATACATACACATCAATAGGTAATTGCTATCAGTTTTTAGCTTTAAACATTTAAATAAATCATCCAATACCACATTTTTAAATCTGAATTTTGCAAATGATACATTTTTTATGAGGATTAGATATGATAATTAAATATTTAGCAAAGTTCTTCAGTAAAGATATGTTTAGAATTATTAATATTACTATATGCTAACCTGATACTTATTTTTAAGAATATCTGTTTCACACTTGCCAATCATTAAGTCTTAAATTGAAACCATAATTAATTGTGTCCATGAAGTAAATAATAAATTCAATTCCTCAAACAGTTTGGTTTGGAAAACCTGAACATTCAAATGTCACAGATTTTCTTATTAAGTACGTTATGTTGAGTAAAAATGGAAACTGTTGTGGTAATACACCTCATTATAGGGCAATATGTTAGTTATTTCCACTCAATTTCTTAATTAATTGCACTTGGAACTTGGTTTTCTCTGTGACCTGGTTTTCTCTTCAACTCCCACCAGTTACTTTGAAGAAATGGAGGAGAGGGAAGATATTGATGCACTTCAAATAATTCTGCTTAAAATATTGTCCAAATATGTCCCCTTATTTTCTCCTCATAACTGTCAGGAGATATTTAATTACATAGAGATTTTCTTCTCAGTCAAGGGAAAAAAAGTGAGAAGACTTTCTCCAGTTCAAGGCATTTGCCAAAAATGGAGGGAGAATAATGCAACACGAATTCTTCCTTTACTTTTTTAGTTTTTCTTGCCTTCATACTGCATAATTTCCCTCATATAAAAAATCTATGAGGACCAGATGTTATGCTGATATTATTAAAGTTACAAACATTGTGATTTAAATAACAGTAAATAGGTATATGCAAACGTGTTACAATTACACATATCTAATAAAATGACATATTTGGTTATAATAGAAAAGTATAACATTTGAATACAAGACTTAGTTTACATAAACAAGTTTTCAATTGTTTGCTCTTCTGTTATGCGAACACTGTTCTTCACAAAAACATACTTGTTGGCATTTCTATTTTTCTTTATGCCAACAAGTAAAATGTTTACATGTCCTCTATTAAAAATTTCATCTGGAACATCCTTACGTTTGGATTGCCTGGAGAAATTCTGAGGTCATTTCTAATATTTCTTCAAATTTCTTGGTAAGGATGTTTGTATTGGCATGAATGTTTCTGGCTTCTGATAGCCTGCTGTGTTAACAGCTCTCTTGTGTTATGAATATTGACTTTCTCATCCTTTGCATGTTTTGAAAATTGGAGTGAAATATCTTTTCCCAAATATCTCATACTCAAAACCCCTTATAATACCAATTTTAAATATTGTGTATCTTTTTTCAATCAAGAATGATATGCAATGAAATTCAACAATCAGTAAATACCTTTCAATCATATCTTTTAACATTCACCTTATATATGTAGGTTTTTCAATGTTGTTTATATATTTATTTATAAGTTTTATATCCTTTTGATATAGCAAATGCTTTATCATTGTATGAGGACTTTCCTTATGTCTTTCAATAACTTTTTTACACTGTCTATTGTATTTGATGTAAGTATAATTTTCCCTGCTCTCTTTTGATTTCTATTTACATGAAATTTTTTTTCATCCTTTCACATCCAGACTGCATGTGTCCATAAACCTGAATAGAGTCTCTTATATGTAGCACATACTTTGTGTATTTTAATAAGATAATTTATTTACATGTAAAGTAATTTCAGTAGGCAAGGACTTACTCTTGACATGTTGTTAATTTGCTGCAATTTAAAAAAATATTTTCTGGTTGATTTATAGATCATTTATTTCTCTCTTCTCTCTTGCTAGCATTACGGTTTGATTTTTTTGGTAGTTACATGATTTTTCTTTTTAAAATTTTTTTTATCACTAAATTTCCTTTTCTGTGATTACCATGAAGCTTACAGCAAACAATGCATCTTATAACAAGGTATTTTAAGCTAATAACTATTATTACTTGTGCAAATTCTACATATTAATCATTCACAATTGGAAGTTTATGATGTGACATTTGACATCATAAACTTATATTTTGTCTCTATTAACAAAGGATGATAACTAGAGTTGTTTTCAATAGTTTTATATTTTACCTTTGTATATAAGACATATAATGGAATTTTACATTACTCCTGTTACATTTAAGCATTCTGATTTAGACTACATATTCATTTTACCAGTAAATTTTATATTTTTATAAGTTTTCATTATATTAATTATTCATTTTATTAATTAGCAACATTTTTCTACATCTTGAAAAACCCTTTTTAATATTTTGCAAGGCAACTCTGCTTGAGATAAATTCCCTCAGGTTTTGTTTTCTGAGAAATTAATTATATCTTCTTCATCTTTGAATGATAGTATTTGTTCAGTATAGTATTCTTCATTGACACTTTTTTTTCCTGCTATGCAAATATATCTTTCCATTCCCTTCTGACTTGAAGGTTTTTGCTGAAAAATCTGGTAATAATCTTACGGGAGTTCTCTTTCAAATAACAATCCATTTCCTTACTGCACATAATAGAGTATTATTTATCCATAAAGAAGAATGAAATTATGTTGTTTGAAGGTAAATAGATGGAAATAGAGAATACCATCTTAAGCAGAATAAGTCAGGTCCATCATTCTAAGTGAAATAAACCATATTTCCCTTATACTGTCATCACTTTTTCAATTTTTTTCTTTTATACCTCCAATTAGATAGTTTTCAGTGACTTATTTATATCATTACAAATCCTTTCTTCTACTTGTCCTAGTTTGATCTTAAATCACTCTATTGGAATTTTAGTTCAACTGTTATTCAGTTTTATGATTTATTTGATGCTTTTTAATACATTCTGTCTTGGTTGAGATTCTCATTTCATTCATGCATTGCTCTCCTTACCTCTAGGAGCTTCTTTATGACTGACTTTTTAAATTCTTAAGTATCTATTCATCAGCTTCTATTCCTGGGGATTTTTATTCTGTATTTGTAACATACTTTTCTGTTTAATTAATTAATTAATTAATTTTCTTAGACTGTCTCTTTTAGTTTCTGCTTATTTTATTGGAAAATACTGTGTCCTATCTTGCTAGACTCCCTCATGTAGATGTTCCTCCCTAACCAGCTTCACCAGAGATTTTAGGTACCTCTCAGCTCTTCATGCTTTTCCAGTTCACTGTCTTTGGCCTTAGTGGCTTCTATGAAATTTGAATATTCTATATATTGCTAGTTCCTTGAGTAAGGTGAGATAGAACCCATCCATTGAGCTATAGATGGAAAGGTTTGTGTTGTAATTTTCTTTCTTTTTTTATGGAGAAACTGAGAACTAAAGTGTATTTCATATTTATTCTTTTCTTCACCAAGAAGAGGATCTGTGGCAGACAAATATACTTTCATTTAAACTGATTACCCTGGATTTGGCAAGATAGCTGAAGAATGTTTTCAACTTTAAAAATCATCATTTGTTCTATGCACTTTAGGGAATAAATTCAGAGCCCCATTAACTCCTGTATCTAGATGACTTAGGAGGCTTTCCCTTAGAGGATCTACAAGTTGGGATGTTCAATGCGTGCAGAAAATACTTTCAGGGAGATTCTACAGACTTGGACTTTCTACCAGAACAGGCCAGGGGGGATGATGTAGGAAATGCCATTGCTCCTATTAAGGTTCATTGAGGTCACACAACCTCTGTTCGGGAAGAATCTGCAGGCCTTGATTTATTAGTGGAACAAGCCAAAGCAGGTGTATTCAGTCCCCAAACTCCTTTTTAGGCCCACACAAGTTTCATACAACTCCCCCCAGAGAGATTTATCACTGGAACAAAGCAAGGAAAAAGTCACAGGACTGCACGCATTTCCTTTCAATTACTCATAATATTTATGCCTTCTTCCTGGAAGAGACATCAGGCTTTATTTAGATACTGAAGCAAGCTGTGCGAAAACGTTCAGGATATGCTCACCTTTTTAGGTAGGCAGAAGTCTCATAACCTTCCTTCACTAAGAGATTTCTAGTCTGGATTTATCATTGGTGAATGCAGGAAAGAAAGTACATAGAGATCTCCCAGATTCATTTCAGTAAGAAATTACAGAGATTTATCACAGGAGCAAGCTGGGAAGAAAGGCATGGTGAGTGCTGTCCCTCGTGGTTAGGAAAACAAAATACTTTGAACCTTCATTCAGGGAAGTTCCAGAACTGAATTTACCATTGATGCAAACTAGGGAAAAAATAGGAAATGATTTTCCCCCTGTATTTGCAATGTCCTGCTACTGTTTTGCAGGGTGTGATTTTATGTCTAAATTTATCATTGGAGCAAACCAGGAAAGAAGGCACAAAGAGTGCCAACTTTCTTATTCAGACATGCAGGGATCTCCTACTTTCCTTCCCGTGAGAAGATGCAAAAATTTGAGTGTTCCAAGCCAGGGAAGAAGTCAGAGGGATTGTTATCTCTCCTATTCTTGTACCCAATGGCCTCCAGATTCTTTCCAGAGAGACCTTAGAGATCTCAATTTATTGTTGGAGAAAGATAAGGAAGAAGGTATGGGGAATGCAATCTCTCTCATTAGACTTGAAGTTTATTCTTTATTTGCTATGCATACTCACAGCTGATGTGTTTAAAAGCCAGCACCACAGGAAGCTGGCAGGAATATGTGTAGCCAAACCCTTTGCAAGGAGAAGTAGGAAGCTGGACTTATACCAGGTACTGCAGCTGCTGCTGGAAGTGCTTATTTGTTTCAACACCTCTCTCCCACTCCAGTTTGTTCTTTGTGCTCCAGAGAAGTCTTCCAATGACTATTTCTTGCCTATCTTCAAAAGAAGTGATTTAAATGCCAAGTCTTCCATCAGTAATCATAAAGTTTGGTATGCTTATGTGTATGATAAAACACATCATCAAACAGGAAGAAGCTGGAATTTAATGATCCTTCCTGGATTGTAAGGAGCTATGTACTTGATGGAGTTTGTAATTGAAAGTATCTTTAGGAGAAGGGGACCAGGAACGAGAGAAAAGGTTAGTTCAAAAAGAATTAACCTAGAAGGTAACACACATGTACAGGAAATCAATGCGAGTCAACTCCCTGTATAGCTATCCTTATCTCAACTAGTAAAAACCCTTGGTCCTTCTTATTATTGCTTATACTCTCTCTTCAACAAAATTAGAGATAAGGGCAAAATAGTTTCTGCCAGGTACCTAGGGGTAAGGGGGGGTAAGGGGAGATAAGGCAGGGGGTGGGGGGAAGGGGGGAGAAATGACCCAAACAGTGTATGCACATATGAATAAAATAAAAATAAAAATAAATAAATAAAAATAAATAAAAGTAGCATACTGCTTGAAAAAAAAAGGACATCAAATTGAAAAAAAAAAAAAAAGAAAGTATCTTTGCTTTTCCTACCTACTCTGCTGTGGATCTTTTATCATTTCAGTATGTGAGAGTCTTTCAACTACATTCTGGCTTTCTTTTGAAAAGAATTGTTCTATCTTTAAGTGAATGTTTACTCAGTGCATCTGTAGGTTCAGTAAGGATATTTTGTACCATGGCTAATGCCACTTCTGGAATATTTATGATTTGTTGATGAAATGTCTCCTGTATCATTATGAAATATTCTTCTGTATCCCTTGTAATAATTATCTAAATTATGATTCTTATAATTGTACAAATAATACAACTTTCTTATGATTAGTGTTTAGAATACATTTTAAAATACTTTCAGTTTTATCCTGTATTTCCTATATACTTAAAGTGGATTGCTTAAAAATTTTAATTTTAGGTTGTTTTTTCTTTATCTAGTTAATGATCCCAGCTTTTTAACTGGGAAGTTATATACTTATAGCATGTATATATAAATATATATATATAAATATACACATATTAAGTTTAACTCTACTTATATTTTAATTTCATCTTCTTTCCTTGATTTTTTTTCTCTGCTTTATTTTGTATTAACTCCATATTTTTAGTGTTCATTTCTATATCCACAATTATCTATCCATAGTTTTTCCCCACTTCCAGTCCCTTGTGACATTATTTTTACGTTATTAAATAATAGCATGTCATTACTTTTGCTATATACTTTACCCAATGTAAAAATAATAAAATATTCTTAAAACTTTTTACCTCCCTTTTGTCATTTTGAGTGTCCTTTAGTAATTAGTGTATTTACAAGTTTGTGTGTGGCAGCACTTTACTTCTTCTCAAAGAAATTCTTTCCATGTTTCTTGTAGTTCCGGTCTACCGGCCACAGCTGTCTCTGAATTTATAGTACTAAAAATAATCCTTAGTTTTCTTGGTTTTTCAAATAAATTTCTACTGGCTATACCATGATCAGTTTCCAAAGTTTTGTTTACTCAGCCTTTTGTAGACACTGCTCAATTTTTGTTTGATTTACATGGCTTCTGACACGAAGTCTAATAGTTTTCTATGCAACTTTTCTCTGGTTGTTTTAAAGATTTGTTTTATTCTCATCATTCTTTTTCAATGATGAATAGAATTTGATGGGTCGTCATTTGGGTTTCTTTGTATTTATTGTCATTTAATTGTATTAAGTTCTTTGACCCATGCTTTTACAATGTTCATCAAACTTGGGAAGTCTTGAAATATTGTTTGTATCTCCTTTCTCTCTCTTTTCTTTCTGATATTCCAGTGGTACTTAGACACTTTATATGCTTTATAAGTCACTAAGAATCTTTTCATTCTGTCATTTTTTTCTCTATGTGCCTTATTTTTATTAAGTTTTATTGCTGTGTAATCAAGTGTACTTTTTTGGCAGTTACTAAACCATTGTTAATCAAATCCAGTAAACTTTGTATTATATATGCATATATATACATACATATACATACATGTGAGTATACATATGTGGGTTTATGTGTGTATATTTATTGATATACATATATATATATCCCACTTTCTAGATGGTCACTTGATACATTTTTGTCATGCATTTTTCTCTTTATCAAGCCTGTGTTTTCCAGCAAATACTTAAACATTAATCATACTGATTATATTTGCAATGTCTATATTAGAGATCTTGTCTACTAACTAGTCATAGTCTCTGTTTCTACTGACTGAATTACATTTTTTCTCATTTAGTAGTTATTTATAGAATGATGAAAATTTTAACCATATATGTATATAGTTAAAAAAAGTATATACACTTTTTTGTTATGGCTATACAGGGATTTGAATTCAGGGTCTGGCACTTGTTAGACAAGCATGCTACCACTTGAGTCACACCCCCTAGTCCTTCTTGCTTTAGTTATTTTTGGATAGGGTTTTGCATTTATGCCAGCCTCAACCTGGACCACAATCATTCTATTTACACTTTCTATGTAGCTTGTGTGATAGGCACATGCCACTACGCCCAGTTTTTTATTAGTTGAGATGGGGTCTCACTGCATTTTTGCCTGGGTTGGCATCAAATGGTGTTCCTCCTGATCTTCTGACTAGGTAGGATTACAGACATGAAGTGTTGTTCTTGGCAACTATATATTTTTGAGAGTTATAATTTCTTGTATTAATTTAAAGAATGTTGAACTTTCTTTAAGAAGGCAGTTACTTACAAATAAGTTTGATCTTTTAAAGGATCATGTAGATATTTACCATGGAAGATTCAAAATACTTGTTCTGTTAATCATCAAATTAAGGTGAAGACTGAATGTCTTTTGTATGTACAAACTGAGTTTTGGTCAAATACTCAAGGTGTTCCCTGCACAAATTTATGGAGTGCTTCCTTTTCTCTGAAATACTTCTCCTCAATTTTTAGCCACTATGGTCTCTCAAAATATATCAGTCTTCTCAGTGCTGTGAGGCCTTAGAAATCTACAGCACAGTCTGCAATTGCTTCAGATAGAAAGACAAAATAATTATGGTCTTCATTTTAAGGTTTCTTGTTTCTCAAGTCCTGAAGTCCTGTGATGTCTTTTATCAACTTCCGTTTTTCAGCATTTTATACATTTTGTCTGGTTCTCAATATTATCCAATTGCAAAGATAAAGCCAGACTCTGATACCCTTCATGGCTAGAAGCAAATAATTTTTTAATATCCATTCAAACTAAGAATTGTCATGGAAGATAGGGTTTATTGTCCACCCTTACTTTTATTTTAATATGATTGGTTCCTAGAGAAAATTAATACAATGCTTAAGATCACATAGATAATAGATAATAGAAATACAGTATGAAAATTCAGTCAAATCTGCAGCTTATGTTCTTAATCAAAGTACTTATTCAACTAATTTAGTGTTCTGAATAAATTAATGCTTAGTTATCAAGTATACCTTTATATCTAGCAAAATAGTGAGGGTTGTTTGACTTTTTCTAGTATATTAAAATACAGATTTCAAGCTGCATGAAATTATTATGTTATGCTGCTAGCCTAAAATGATGCAGAAGATTTATTGATTCTCACACAGTTCTCACTGTTCTATGGCAAGAAAGACTTTTTCAATAATTTAATGAGCAATCAAAAAACTTTTGAATTTCTTAGCTGCTTCTTGTACTCAAAAACAAATCAGTACTGAATTATCTTTGTTTCTCCCACAATACCCAGATCAATAAGCTAACAGGAATGGAGTAAATATTAAATTTAATTAATAGACAGATAAGAAATAATTTTGATTTTTATACTACTTTTGCCTATATTCTTTTTGACTTCCTTAGAAAATGAATACAGCTGACTTTTTCTTTAAAAATCAGAGCTTATTGCTTTTGTAAATGATAAGTGGTGACAAATTACATCTGATATTTCCCTAAGTGACCATTTTGCTTAAGTGGTGAAAATGCACCAAAAAAGAGAATTGCATGTAATATCCATTATTTTTTATGAGTATATATAACCTCATTTTTCATTCAGTATGTTGCATTCTGTAGAGTTATGCTCTTTTTTCCACAAAGGTATAATTATGTACACTTTCTTGTTGCAGAACTACATAGATACTTTGCTCACTTCTAAATTGCTAATTTACTCTTTTTAATTGATTGACATGGGAAAATATAATTGCCCAAATGATTGTAAGAATTAAACTATAAAATATTTAAGAATTAATTTTATAATATGCGCACTAGTTTTCCTCCAATGTTATTATAGGCAACTAGTAACTGAGCCCTCTTCTGTAATGTAGTTGGACTAGAAAATATTGCACAGTGATTTAAGATTGACTAAATTTCAGAATGTTAGTTAATATTGAGATGTACTGGACATGTTTATTTGAGTTACTATGATGTTTTCACAGTGGATGCACATTTATTACTTTGCTATTATATGTTTAATGATACCAAGCAACTAATGAAAACTGAATGGCTAACAGAATGCAGAATATACTTTGCTATCATATTCACAATCATTTGTAAAGTATACATCAACTTCAAACCCCAGTTTGCATTCAAAATATCTGGTGCTCAGAGATTAAGAGATTTACCTCAAGAAATATGTAGCTACTCATGACTTCTGATTCACAGTTAAGGATTTTGCCATCCATCTGTACTCATGTTTTTTGCCTTTAGTTACTCAAAAACTGTCAAAATCACAATTTCTCTCAAACCCTTACAGAATGTTGTCTGTGGTCAACCTGCTATGCTAGAGTGAGAAACATTTTCTCAAACAGGAGTTTACACATCATTGGTAGCTTCCCATTGAGTCCCAAAACTGAGTTGAGTGAAGAAACAAACAAACAAACAAAAAACGGTAATAAAAAGAGACCAAGGAAATTAGAAGCAGGTATACTAGTATAGAGAAAGGCCTATATGAAAATTATGGTAAGTTGTGAGAAGAATTGATGCAATAAAATGAAGAGAAATTATTCAAACATACAAAAAAATGGGTTAAGGAATTTGAATAAATCATACCCTTACAGATAAAGACAAAGTATATCAAACTCCAATTTAAAGAGCTAAGATATATTAGACTTATTTTTATCAGTCTTACTATTTCCCAAAATATGATCCCACGGGAGTAACACATTTATAAATAATTCAGAGCTGGATAACCAATGTCTACTAATGACAAATTGTGTGAATTGTCAGTGGAGAATTTTTCCTCTCCCTTTACTTGTTTTTTCTTTTATTTCTAATTTAAAATAATCATAGAAATTGGAAATTTTGGGTTTTTTAATAAGAAATCTGATTCAATATTTCTTAGCAAGTAATACACAGACCAAAGAATCAATATTCACCTCTAATATGTATTCCTGGTATACACAGGACCAAAACAGTAAAAAACAAAAATCCCCAATTTAAAATACATTTTCAAATACTGCTTTAAATTAGTGTCCCAAATTTCAGAAACAAATAGACAAATTCAAATATACAGAACGCATTTACAAATCAGAAATTCTTCAATAATCAATGATATATTTTAAATTCTAAATTCATTTTTAGGATACCTAGACATGAAAGTGACTTAATGTCATAAGGAAGCACTATTCTTTCCAGAATATTAAATTCTATTATATGTCAAATAAATGTAGAATAATGTTTGCTTGCCTTCACTGAGGAATGTGAGTAACTAAATTTGGAGATAAAAAAAGAATAATTAAAGCTAATAATTTTGCTAAAAGCCTATAAAATATCTGTTCTAATCCTTGATATTCCAAAAACCACATTAAATATACTTTAATTGTTTCTTGATAGCTGAGAGTGAGTATTAATAATATAAGTTATTGTCTATAGACGAGTAGAGTTCACAGTTATTTTTAATTATTCTCTTTTGTTATTTGAAGTCACATGTTCAGCGGTTACTTAGCCTGTTGTCTTTAACAATTTCTTCTCTTTTCTTCTTAGTTTGTTATTTATGATATCTTCATAGTGAGGACATCAGACAACCAGATTATATCTTAAACCAAAGTCAGTATGTCTATGATTGATAAAAATAATGCACATACCACAGCTAGGATTTTGTGACAAATATTTTAACAACCCAAATACTACTTTTATTTCTTGGATTGTGTCTGTGTTCTTGAGGGCTGAGTTTTATTTCAATTTTCTTTGAATATTTATTTCAGACATTCTGATAAATTTATATATTGGGTGCTTTCAGTTAAAGCAAGTCTGACACTTAAAAAAAACATTCATTTTAGAAAATTTGAATTGCAAAAGCCAATAGTTAAACTTTGGGGGAGGAAGGAAAGAAGTGTAAGGGTAATTTGTTCCCATCAGAAGATAGAATTATCCTTCAAGGTTGAGTGGATATAATTGGCCATCATATAACTCTCCTGACAAATAGTGTCTTCAGGCACTGTGGCAGTAATAATAGTTCAATTACATACTTTTAGCTTTCAAATAATCAAAGCTATTATTATGCTACACATTAACAAATATGCAGCCATATTTTAAGAACATAGTTTAAATGTTTTTCTTTGAAGGATGAGTTTAGCTTTGAAATTAAGCTGTATTACAATTACCTATAATTTTTAATAATTGTAACCTAATTTCTTCTAATTTAATAATGATGATTATTCTCTAATCAAATAATTTTACCAAATGCAATCTCATTCACCCAATCAAACTATAAGACTGATCTGTGTTTAATGTAATAAAATTAGGACAATAATATTTTCTTTAAAAATAGTTGAATATTTTAACAAAAACAGCTGAGATTTGAAATGTGATTATATCTATGGTACTTTGATTTCATGCAGGTCCAAAGTACTTCAGTAATGTTATCTGCATAAACTGATTTTAATTACCTCATTTTTAAAATTCTACTCAGACCTATAAATTTGTTCTCTTCTTTTAAACTCAGAACTTTGTACTTCCTAGGCAGACACTTTAACACTTGAACCACATCCTCAGGACTTTTTGCTTTAGTTAGTTTTTTAGACAGGGTGTCAGGTTTCTGTCTGAGTTGTCCTGGACTGTGAACTTACTAATTTACTCTTTCAGTGTAGCTGGCCTAGCAGGTGTGCACCACTGTGCCCAGCAATTTTATTGGTTGAGATGGGGCCTTGCAAACTTTTTACCTGATTGACATCAAACTGCAATCCTCCCAATTTTCTCTTCTTGAGTAGTGAGGATTATAAGCATGAACCATCACACTCTGCTTATAAAGTCATTCTTAATGAAGAATATTTGATCTTTGGTTTTAAAATCTCATACATATTGAAGAGCAAGGCAAATTTCTTTCTATTTATTGTACATCCTTTGGAACTATGAAATTAATTGACTTTCACTACTGGTTTTCCTTTACTTAGGATACCTTCCAAATGTAATAATGTATATATTTCCATAGAATAATATCTCTGATTATTGAATGACTTTAGCTTATCTCTCTGTAACTTATCTGAAGAGGTAGTTTGCAGGTGACCTTTTGAATTCAACTGAGAGACCATTTACAATAGCTATCATTGCAAACCTGGAATCTGTATCATATTTAATTTTATATGATATATTTATAATTTTGGGTTTGCTGTTTATGGATATTATGCAAATGAAAAATTACAGTGTGTTACAGAGTTGTAAGACAGAATCACAAATGCACTAAAACAAAATCAGAACTTAGGCAGGGAAGTAAATAAAAATACCATCAGAGGCTTTTTGATAAGAGAAAGGCTTTATATTTGAGATTTTTCAAATCACTGTCACCAGTATATTTTTAAGCAAAACGAGATGTAATTGTTATGTGGAAAATCCTGTCTAATGCTCTTTTGGCTCCTAGTTTTGAAAAAATCTTGCTTGGGTTATCAAGAAAAACAAGCACATTGTGTATTATTGATATTTGATTTAACTACTCAAATATCACCAAGTTTCTCATTTAACAATGTGATCCTCTAAATTTGTATTTTTTACATGTTGAAAAGTGCCTAAACTTACTGCCCAGTAATTGTGATAACTTGTAAGTCATATACATTTGAAGAATGTTTATATACAATATCTCACTTGATGTACCTTTTCTTTTCCATTCCCCAGGATTTCAAACTCTGAAATCTGATGGGATTGAAAAAGATTGTTTGGGCCAGTGAAATCTTTTTTCCTGAATTTCAGGAAACAGCCTTTTTTGGAAAGACTTCTGGTGGATAAATGAAAAGACAGAGAAAAAGTCATAAATACTCTAATAGACAAAAAATTAACAATGCCCCATATTTAATTAAAAATATACTGAAGGAATAATCTCATAAAAAGAACTCCTTATATTTCCTGTATGATCTACATTTAAAAAATAAAATTAGTTTTTATTAAAAAGTAAATTCCAAGTTGAAGAGCAGTGGCTCAATCTGTAATCTCAGCTACTAAGGAGGCAGAAATGGGGATGATTATGGTTCAAGGTTAGCTTAGGCAAAAGTTTAGCAAGACCAAATCTTCAAGTGGTAGAACACCTGCCTAGGAGGTATGAGGTCCTGAATTCAAACACTACTAATGTCAAAATAAATAAATAAGTGAATGAATAAATAAAAAATTACCCATCATTTATTCCTTCATAAAAGACAATCTCAACAATTCATTTCTGTATATACTATGTTTACAATTATGCATAATTATACATCATATGTAATCATGCATAATTAAAATGCATACATATAGAATACATAAGTATATATAATATAAAATATCATAGGCTGAATTGTGTCCCCCAAAAAATCATACACAGAAGGCCTAACCCTCACTACCTCAGACTGTAGCAGAATTTGTAGATAAAGCCATAAATTAAAGCTAATGATCATATGAGTGGCCTTCAATCAAATCTGACTAGTATCCTCATAAGAAGAATAAATTTGAAGACACAAAGAGACATCAGGTATGTCTGCTCACAGTAGAAGTGACATATGAAGAAAGAACAAGAAATGATAACCATCTACAAGTAAAGGATAAAAGTCTCAGAAGAAAAATCTCTTACTATCTAGATCTTGGAGTTCTAACCTCCAGAACTGTGAGAAAACAAATATCTGTTGTTTAAGCTTTCAATTATATCTGTTACATTTTTATCCGGTAACTCTAATAAACTATGATATACTATTATATATTTTTGTGTATATGTACATATAGACACAAATCATATAGTATGTAATGTACATATATACATAAATACATACATATTAGTTTAGTTATAAAAGTTTTCTGTGACATAGTAAAAAATATTAAAATCAATCTAATTCCCTGTCAGTGGAAGTTCATATCAGAATTTTATGGTATTTGAATATCACTAAAAATGTTAAAATGAGTGGAATAGGTCTATATTCATGAAAATGAATATGTATGTAGAACAAAATATTAAGTAAAAAAACAAGTTGCAGAAAGATAAAGCTTAATGCCATTAATGTATATTAAGACATGCAAATATAAAACCAAGTATTATATACCATTTACTTATACACATTATGCATATTTATATTGCAAATATGAAATATTTATAATGCTGCTGTCTTCTGATAAGATCAGGAGGAGATTTGGATTCAGAAAAAAGGGATATTTAAATAACTCTTCATGATAAATATATAAAATACAGAAGAAAAAGTAAGTTGCTCTCACTAATACAAAAATTATTTTGATATTCATATAATATAATGTGATTTCATGGGTGTTTGTTGTAGTTTTAATATATTTTCCTAAAAATTTTAATGAATATAAATAAAGACAAGAAACCCCAATTAGGATTTATTAATAATGCAACTTCTACCAGTGATTAACAACTAAGCTATAATTGTAGAAATTTCTGCTAAATCATGAATTTTCAGTTTGCATGACACTAGGTTCTAAGTGCCATATAATGTTTTTTAAATGCATAAGGAAGAAAAGTAAGACCCTTATTAAATACTATTTAATATCTACAAATAAAATATGCTCCCACAACATAATTAATGAAAGAAGATAAATGCCTATAGAAATCATCTAAAATTGGATAGTCATTTTTCAGGCCTCTTTCAGAAAAAAAAATTTTATTGCTTCTGTCATTACTTGAGAGTAAGGAGTTAATTGCACCAATTTCTTTTTACAGTCTTACTCTCTGAATATAAAAACTAGCCCTGCTGAAATGTATAGACAGGTAGGAAATGTTCAGCAAAAGGATGAGCTGTATTGGGAATTTCACAGCTAATTTCTACCAGGTAAGCACATGATTTCTAAATATCTTGTGGATGAAACTAATGTATGTAATACACTAAGCCTTTATTGAAGTTTAAAATTAGAGTTGATCTTGCTTAAAATGCAAGATTTGCATTGTACCTTACAGAAAGGTAATATTGTAGTAATTCACCAACCTTAAAAAAATCAATAGTCATTTCTACCCCATCCAGCTCTCCCAACTTTGCATTTTTGACATTTTTGCAAAATTATCTCCTAGCATCTCTGTTGTAATTCGCATTGATTGCAATGCACTTGATCAGAGACAAAGCAATAAACTGCAGGCCCTGATGCTGCTAAAGTCAGCAAATAAGCTAGTTGTAGTTTCATTTTCTACTTTTGCTTTTTAAGGCCATTTTTAAAGTTTTATAACAGCAAACTTTTGGACTCTTGTCACATCAGACTTGGCTGAACCATCTAAACTAACTTCATTATCCCAAATGTTAATAATTGCATTTCAATAATGACTTTCATTAAAGTACTTCCAGAATCTTATCACACATCAATTAAGGTACAGCACACTCCTGTGAAGCAGGTCAGGATTATTATATCCTCTGAGACACAATTAGGTTACTGACTGAAGGTCATGGAGCAAATTAACAACCAACTAAATAGTAAAAGACCAGCAGTTCAAACTAAACTCTTGTTTTCTCTTAATATTATATTTGACTTTCTGTATCTTATGTGTATTAGATTTGACTATAATTATAAATGAAGTATAAATTCAACACATCAAATGCTATAAATTTAAAACAAATAACTTTATGTAGCTCAACCAACTCTGGTTTACAAAGATTGATCAGTTAATGTCAAAATTTCATTTATTTATTTATTTATTTATTGTTGTGGGTGGGGACACATTGTGTCATTTACAAAAGTTCTTACAATGTATCAAATATATCATACTTGAATTCACCCCTCCACCATTCTCCTTTTCCCTCCCTCCCCCTTTACTTGAATAGTTTCAACAGGTATCATTTTCCATTTACATATATGTGTATCCAGTATTTGGACTATATTCACCCTCCTACACCTTTTCCTCACCTCCTTCTACTTCTCACTGTTACCAATCCACATAGACAAAATCTATTCTGTTCCCTGATTTTTTAAAGAAAAAAAAAGAATATCAAAAATTTTTAACATTGCTTGAGTGTCACACTTTCTGTTCATGAAAATGATTCCAAGAGATTCGAATTTTAAACATTAATACTGACTGTGATCCTTAAATATAATTTTCTCATAAATCTGGTAAGATTGGCTTTTTGTATGGGTTAATTAGCTTCATCTACTTCTTGTTTATCTGTAGATGCCTAGTAAGTAATCATGATTATCCATCCTGAATAGCTAATCACTGTCCTACCCTGGCAGGTGTTAAAATAAGTAGATAATAAAGAAATAATTGCTTCTCAATGGAGTGTTTGGCAATATCTATTTGCAAATGTATCACCTTTTGACAAACATTTTATTGTGGAGCAATTGAGCAGTTTCTCTGGAGAGAAACTCAGCTGGAAAAGGACTGATAAAGGAGAAGGAAATGATGGAAAGCTTAGGGCTTGGGAGTCTAGAAAGATCATCTTAGAAGAGATATCTTAGAATAATTTTATTTGCTCATTTAGACATGAGGTGATAATCATATAATGAAATGATATGTGAGCCATAGGATAATTAGATAGATTGTAGATGTTTCAGAAAAACAACCATGTTGCAAAACTTACTGCTCATTTTGAGCATGTTATCTGAGTTATTTATGAAACTTAAAGCTTCAAATGAGATATTGAACTTTCCATGCATCTAAGATGATTATCCAGGTAGACTGCTTAATTGATTTGAATAAATCACTTTGTCATTGACCATGTTGAAGCAAAAATACCATGTATTCTGGCAACTGTAATAGTCTGTTTCATTGCACAACCCCTCAACTTCTATACCACATTTCTGTTTTAACAAAGAAGTTATGCATGCTAAGTGAGTAAATATCAGAGCTATGTTTATGGTTAAACAGACTTTTAAATCTTTCATATTTATTCATTTTAAATCTCAACTCAATTCACTTAAAATATCTTGAATAATTTATCTTCCTCTCTCTGGGGATTCCTTGTGTTGTTGATAATATTTTTGTGTGTTTTATATTTTTCTTTTATACCTATTACTAAAAATAAGTCAACCTTTAAAGAAAGATGAAAATTTTTAGCATGAAAATTTAAAGGTACAGAAAACATGATGCCTATGTTAGATGTACTGTATAGAAGATATCTTTAATTAGGAAGTGATTAGGTTTCTATATGTAAATTTTACTCTAGATGTTTGCCTTAGTGTTCAGTGAAAGGTTGCTTCACTTAGAAGAAGTTCATATTCTAGTGAACTGTACAAGATGTTGATGACAGGATCTGAACTCTGTAAAGTTATCTCTTATTCAACATCATGTATATAACAATTATAGATGGGTCACATATGATGAATGGGTAACAACACCTACTGAATACTTATTGCTTTACATTTCATATTGTATTTAACATAATTCATATTTTGAGGACCAAGAATTATGAAGCAACTATGGATATAACTCTAAATATTAAATTCTAAAATAAAATTTAGCTTTTATTTTGATGATTTGATTACTTAAAATAGAACTGTAAAGAAAACTTGCAATGTGACATATGGTTGCTTCAAACAATTCAGTCTACCATGAGGCCACATATAAATCAACAAAACAGTAGTCCAGCACCAGTGGCTCATGTCTTTAATCTTAGTTATTCAGGAGGCAGAAATCAGGAAGATAGTGGTTTGAATCCAGCCTGGGGCAAATAGTTCACAAGACCCTATCTCAAAAAAATCCCATCACAAAAATCAGAATGGTGAAGTTGCTCAAGTGGTAAGAGTGCCTGCCTAGCAACTGTGAGGCCCTGAGTTCAAACCCTAGTACTGGCAAAAAGAAAGGGAAGAAAATCTACTGACAATCCTAGAAAGTGAACTAACACTCCATGGTATACTTGCTTACAGCAACTTCAGTTTTGCATTTTGTACCATCAGTTATGAAAAAATTAATATTGGCTTAGTAAAGGACATGGGTGGGGGCACAATAACTGCTGTAATTGTGAATGACTAATTTTGAGTTGTGTTCCTAAACTCGTATGGAGGTAGTTATTTTTTAAAGGCAAAAGGATGCAAAGGAAAATATCAAGAAGAGTTGTGTATTAAGAGAGAGGACTGTTAATTGGATTCCCTTATTCTCCATGAAAAGAAAAAAATTTGTGCATGTGTTCTGATCACCACCTGAATATAAAATGAGACAACTGAAAGGCAAGTGAAATCAGAGAGCTGAAAAATTAACTGAGATTTGAACCACTAATTCCATTTGAGCATAATTTCAGTAGAAAATAATGAAATGATCTAAAAAATAAAAAAGAGATAATGCATTCCATTGCTTGAATTATTAACAAATTATTAACCAAATTTGTAATTATCATTTTCTTACAGATAGCACATGTAGTTCAGTTCTTTTATAAATAAAATTTGAAATACAAAACCACAGAGATGTGAAACAACAACTTAAGCAAAGTTTTAAAAATGAAGCAATAATTCACCAAACCAACAACATTTAGCAATCTTTTCTGCTAATTTCAAAATAAATTTTGTGGAATATTTTTCAAGTAAAACAAAAGAAATACTTAATGCCGATGGTGATCAATAATGGTTTCATTGAAGCAGTGCCACTGAAGTAACACTTTTTGAGGAGTACTAGAGATGCAGATTTGGAAGTAATAAACACATATGAAGTGGAAGTGAAATGGGCATAGAATAAAAGGCAACATGTAAAGATTACTAAAACTTTAAATAAAGGATGACTTTCTACATTAGTCTGCTTTACCATTGCTATTACTGAAATACTGACGGGATACACTTAAAAGAAGGATAGATTTATTTTAGCTCATGCTTTCAGAAGACTCAGTCTGTGGTTACTTGGTTTCTCGTGTATGGGCAGAACATCCTGGTGTTGGGAATGTGTAGCAAAAGAGAGTCTTCACCTCATGGCAGACAGGAAGAACAGAGCAGACAGTGACTGGGGGGCCAGGTATAAACTTCAAAGGCACTCCCTCATTGACCTACTTCCTCTAGCTAGTCCTTGAATACTAAAGATTCCAAATTCTATCCAATATAACCACCAGCTGGTGACCATGTGATCAAAAACTGAGCCTGTGGCAGAACCAACATAATAAAAATGGCTAAACAACCAAAAGGAATCTACATGTTCAATGCAAATCCCATCAAAATCCCAATGACATTCATCACAGTGATTGAAAAATATACACTAAAGTTCATTTGCAAACATGAAGGACCACAAACATCCAAGGCAAAACTGAGCAAAGGAAGCAACAATGGAGGTATCACAAAACCTTACTTCAAATTATACTACAGATCCATAGCAATAAAAACAGCATAGTTCTTGCATAAAAACAGATATGAAAACCAGTGGAACAGAATAGGGGACCCAGATATAAATCAATACAGCTATGTTCACATAATTTTTGACAAAGGTGCCAAAAACTTAAATGGAGAATAGACAGCCTCTTCAACAAATGTTGATTGAAAAAGTGGTAATCTGCTTACAGAATACTGAAACTAGATTCATGTCTGTCACCTTGTACAAATATCAACTCGAAGTGGATTAGTACCTTAATATTAGACACAAAACCTTCCAGTTAGTGCAGGAAATTGTAGGAAATACTCTGAAAGCAATAGGTATAGACAAGGAGTACATCAGTAGAACGCCAGCAGCCCAGCAACTAAGAGAAAGGATGGTCAAATTAGACTACAGGAAATTAAAAAGCTTCTGCACAAAAGAAGAAATTGTCTCTAAATTGAAGAGACCTCCCACTGAGTGGGAGAAAATATTTGCTAGCTATATATCACAGAAAGGACCGATAACCAAAATGTACAGGGATCTCAAAAAGCTAAACTCCCCCAAAATCAATGAATCAATAAAGAAATGGGCAACTGAACTAAACAAAACTTCTTCAAAGGAAAAAGTCCAAATGGCCAAAAAATACATGAGAAAATGCTCACTATCCCTGGCCACAAAGGAAATTCAATTCAAAACCACAGTAAGATTACACCTCACTCCTGTTAGAATTGCTACCATGAAGAACAACAACAAGACCTTTGTTCTGCACTTTGTTCTTTCCTAAGATGGAAATTGAAGGTGAACTCAAGTATCAAAGCAACAATTAGGATTCCTGGTAGGATCCAAAATGGTGACTGTGACACAGATGCAGACTGCATGAGCTCTGTGAATCAGGGACCTTCCTGAGACCCTGGAGACAAACTTGACAGAAGTGAAGCACCAGGAAGAGCTGAAACGTTGGCACCCTGGACTCCTAGACTGTGGAAGCCTTCTCCACACCACAATAAACTGAAAGAACAGGCAAGCCACCACTCCCACGCTGCCACCGCTGCCCTCCCACTGGCCCACCAGCTGCCACTGCATACTCACCAGCCACCAGCTCCAAACGTGCTTGAGAGACCTTCAGCAGACAAAACAGGTGAGCCCCAAGTGTCACATGATATCCATCAGCCACCCCTGGGAAAAACCAGCACAAACCCCTGGACAGACTGATCCCCCCCTCCAAAAAAAAGCTGAATAAACAATGGAACAGAGAGGAATCCAAAATGGTGATGGGGACACATTTGCAGATAGTGTGAGCTCTGTGAATCAGGGACCTGTCTGAGATGCTGGAGCCATGCTTGGCAGAGGTGAAGCACTAGGGAGAGTTAAAACTTTGGCACCTTGAACCCCTAGCCCATGGAAGGCTTCTCCATGCCACGATACACTGAGAAAACAGGCAGGTGACCATCCCCACATCCCTGCTGCTAGCTGCCACAGCCCAATGGCCACTGCTGCTTGCCAGCTGCCACCCACTGCCACCCAATGGCCAATGCCCACTGGTGGCTGCCCACCGCTGCCCGTTGGCTACTGACTCCAAACATGCTTGGGAGACTTTCAGCAGACCAAACAGAATACTTTCCTGCTGGAGCCAAATTTGGCTCCACACAATGTTACACTGAGAAAACAGGAGGGCTCCTGCACTGCCAGTCTATGGCTCCAAACCTGCTTAGGAGACACAGACAAACATGACTGGATGCTAAAGGAGTAACAGCAGAACTACTAGGACTGAAATTCTATTCCTGAAATAGAATTTATTTTCTTTTCTTTAAGTGTTTGTTTGTCTTTTTCACTGTCTGTTTATCCACCATCTTTCTCTGCTTATTACTTTGATTCCCATTTATTTTCTTTTTCTTTTTTCTCTTTCTTTCTTGACTTTATTAGTTTTACTCTTGTAAGTTAGTTAATACTAAATTACACATAGACCAGGGACAGAAACAGCACCAAGTGGAATGATGGGAAGATGAAAAAGGGAAGGAAACCATTCTCCCTCCAAAAGTAAAGTAGTACAGGATTCAGGGGGAAATGAAGAAAGTGGACACCCAGATACAGATTCCAACAAAACAAAGATAAACTATGCCAAGGAAACCAATAAAGATAAGAAGAACAACCTGAAAGAGGAAAACCTGCAGGTAATCAATGAGAATTTCATGGAGATGTTACTAGACGTGGTCAACCAAAATGTACAGGAGGCACTCAAGAAATTCCAAGATAACAAAAATAAAGAATAGGAGAAAACACAAAAACAAATAAATAAGCATATAGGAGCCCTAAATAAACACCAAGGTGAAACACCATAAATAGAGAGATAAATGAATTAAGGGCAAAAATTGACAATATTAAAGAGGAAGTGACCCAATATATGCAAAACCTCAGAAAAAAGAATGAAACAGAAATACAAAACACAATGGAAGGCCACTAAAGCAGATATAAGAAGGAGAAGACAGAATCTCAGAACTTGAAGATGAAATGGAAATTAAAGGAAAACTGAAGAACTATTAATTAGACAACTCAAGACCTGTGAAACAAATATGCAAGAATTCACCAACTCCACCAAAAAAACAAACCTGAAAATCATGGGCATTGAAGAACAAGAAGAGGTACAAGCAAAAAGAATTCACAACATATTCAACAAAACAATAACAGAAAAATCCCCAAACCTAAAGAAAACTATGCCCATTCAGGTACAGGAAGCCTCCAAGACACCAAACAGACTTGACCAAAATAGAACTACCCCATGATATATTATCATTAAAACAACAAGCACAGATAATAGAGAAAGAATTTTGGGGGCTGTAAGAGAACAACGACAAATAACATACAAAGGTAAATCCATCAAAATCACAGCAGATTTCTCAACAGAAACCTTAAAAGCAAGAAGAGCATGGAGTGAGATATACCAGGCATTGAATGCAAATAACTTCAACCCTAGGATACTCTACCCAGAATAACTATCATTCAAAATAGATGGAGCAATAAAAGTCTTCCATGATAAACAGAAACTAAAACAATATATGACCACCAAGCCACCACTATAAATGATTCTTCAAGGAATTCTGCACACAAAAAGTGAAAGCAAACAAAACCATGAAAGGACAGGCAGTACCAAACCACAGGAGAGGAAAAGGCAACAGAGTGGAGAATAATATTGATTCAGCAGAGCACAAGCAAACTTTTTACAACAAAGACAACTAGATGACAGGAATCACCATATACCTATCAATACTATCACTGAATGTTCATGGATTTAATTCACCCCATCAACAGACACTGTTTGGCAAACTGGATTAGAAAGGAAGATCCAACAATCTGCTGCTTACAAGAGATCCATCTCATTGACAGAAACAAGCACTGGCTTCATGTGAAAGGTTGGAAGATTTACCAAGCGAATGACCCCCCAAAACAGGCAGGAGTAGCAATACTTATCTTGGACAAAGTAGATTTCAAACTTACATTGATCAGACAAGATAAAGAAGGAGACTCCATACTAATAAAGGGGAAATACACCAAAAGGAAACAACAATTATCACACTATATGCACCCAACATCAATGCACCAAATTTCATCAAACATACTCTGAAGGACCTAAAACACAGTGGTAGTAGGAGACTCTAATACCCCCCATCACCAATAGTAGGTCATCCAAACAAATATCAGTAAAGAAATTCTAGAACTAAATCACACCATAGAACAAATGGACCCTAGCTGATGTCTACAGAATATTTTATTTAACTTCTGCACAATACACATTCTTCTTAGCAGCTCATGGAACTTTCTCCAAAACTGATCATATCTAAGGGCACAAAGCAAGCCTCAGCAAATATAAGAAAATAAAACTAATACCATGCATTCTATCGGATCACAATGCATTAAAACTAAAAATCAACAACAGAAACAACAGTAAAAAACATGCAAACAATTGAAAGCTGAACAACACATTGCTCAATGATCAGTGGGTCATTGATGAAATTATAAAGGAAATTAAAAGATTCCTAATGTTAATGAAAATGAAAATCCGACCTACAGGAACCTATGGGACACAGCAAAGGCAGTCATAAGAAGAAAATTTATAGCCATGAGTGCATATATCAAAAGGACAGAAAGATCTCAAACCAATGACCTAACACTACAACTGAAACTCCTAGAAAAACAGGAGCAAGCAAATCCCAAAACAAGCAGAAAGAAAGAAATAACAAAAAAACCCGAAATCAATGAAATAGAAACAAACAAACAAATAAACCATACAAAGAATCAATGAAACAAAAAGCTGGTTCTTTGTATAAATAAATAAGATTATCAGACCCCTGGCAAATCTGACTAAAATGAGGAGAGAAATAACCCAAATCAGTAAAATCAGACATGCAAAAGGGGAGATAACAACAAACACCACAGAAATACAGGAAATCATCAGAGACTACTTTGAGAGCCTATACTGTAAAAAATTTGAAAATTTTGAAGAAATGGATAGATATCTAGATAGCCACCATCCAAAACTGAACCAAGAAGATATTAATTACCTGAAAAGATCTGTAACACAAAATGAAATTGAAGCAGCAAAAAAGAGTCTCCCAAAAAAGTCTGAAAGTCTAGTAACTGATGGATTCTCTGCTGAATTCTATCAGACATTTAAGGAAGAACTAATACCAACCCTCCTGAAACTGTTCCATGAAATAGAAAGGGAAGAATATGAAGCAAATATTACTCTCATCCCAAAACCAGACAAAGACACCTCCAAAAAGGAGAACTATAGGCCAATCTCCTTAATGAATTTAGATTCAAATATCCTCAATAAAATAATGGCAAACTGAATTCAACAACACGTCAGAAAGATCATTCAACAAGACCAAGTTGGCTTCTTCCCAGGGATGCAGGGGTGGTTCAAGATACACAAATTTAAAAATGTAATACAGCACATTAACAGAAGCAAAGACAAAAACCACATGATCATCTCAATAGACGCACAAAAAGCCATCTACAATATCCAACACCACTTAATGATAAAAGCTTTAAGAAAACTAGGAATAGAAGGAATGTACCTCAACATTGTAAAGGCACATATGACAAAACCTCCAGTCAACATCATATTTGATGGTGAAAAACTGAAACCATTTTCCCTAAAATCAGGAATGAGACAAGGGTTCCCACTATCCCCACTCCTATTCAACATAGTATTGGAATACCTAGCAATTAGGCAAGAAGAAGAAATAAAAGGAATAAAAACAGGTAAAAAAAACTGTCTAAATATCCCTATTTGCAGATGATATTATCCTATACCTTAAAGACCCAAAAAACTCTACCCAAAAACTCCTAGACACCATAAACAGCTACCACAAAGAGGCAGGATACAAAATCAACTTACAAAAATCATGAGCTTTTCTATAGACCAATAACAAACAAATGGAGAAAGAATATATGAAAACAATTCCATTTACAATAGCCTCAATAGTTTGAAATCTGATATTGTGATACCTGCAGCATTGCTGTTTTTGTTGAATATTGCCTTTTGTATTCACGAGACCACTTGTTGCATTTTGAATACTTTCAAATATATTTGTTTTATGTGGTTCCCTTTTCTACTTTTCTCAGCAGAAATAATGTTTAAGTAATGTAATTGTCATTTGAAGGAGATAAATTCAACATATCTAGATTTTATAGTAGGAAAATGTAATCAGTACTAAGTGAACTTGTCATATATCATCATTCTTACATCAGGTTTTCTTACAGTATTTAAAGGTAAACTAGAAAAACATGTTTGTCTTCATTTTAGATTAAAGGGATCAGATGAGGAAAGTAGTCTACTACTATACAGGAATATGATAAAGGACAGTGAGTGTTAAAAAACAGAAAGGACAGCAGGGCACCTGTGGCTCACACCTATAATCCTAGCTACTCAAGAAGCAGAGATCAGGAGGACTGTGGTTTGATGCTAGCCTGGGCAAATACTTTGCAAGGCCCTATCTTAAAAAATCCACCACATATAAGGGCTGGTAGAGTGGCTCAAAGTGTAGGCCCTGAGTTCAAATCCCCTTACTAGTGGGGGAGAAAAAAAAGAAAGGACATCCAAAAACATATTTCAAATTGACAAGTGTAATCTAAAAACATATCAGTAATTATATCTAAAGTTAATGATCTAAAAATCCGAGGCCAAGATGGACAGATTGGATGAAACAGCAAGATATTACTATATTCTACCAACAAGGAAAATCTTTTATATGCAGAGACATAAACAGATTGTAGCTAAATGGATTGGAAAATTTTATGTCATTGAAACAGTAAGCATAAGATGCTTGGACTTGCTAATATAAGATAAATATGTATCAAGATAAATTATTATTCAGAAATCCAAGATGAAGACTAGAACACAGCCACAGATCTTCTGACCTCTGTGGTCCAGGGACTTGGACAAGAAGCTGGAGACTTGCTTGAATAAGGTAAAACACCAGGGAGAGCTGAAACATCAGTAATCTGAACCCCTAGCTCATGGGAGGCCTCTCCACCACACCATATACTAAAAGAATAGCAGGCACTGCATGCCAAGCCCCACCCCATAGGCCTGCAGAGCTGCTGCTCCATAAACTGTGGCATCTCCGATCCTCTGGATCTGCTCTTTTGCCCCACCATGGCTGTAATACCCAAACTCCCACCTGTCAGACCCACAGAATCTCCATGGGACGAGCCCTTAAGGCCAGGGATCCACAGACATTTATGATCTCCAACTGGCCATGACCCCCCAGGCCTGCACAGCCCTGCAGGAGCTCCATCTCCCTGGGCCACACTCCACAGCCCGGCACAATCTCTGCTTTGCTGGTCATGCTCCCAAGGCCTGCACAGCCATGCAGGAGCTCCACCTTGCTGGGCCATGCTCCCCATCCCTGCACCATCTCTGCTTTGCTGGCCAGGCTCCCAAGACCTACACAGCCCTTCAGGAACTCCATCTAGCTGGGCTGCACTCCCCAACCCTGCACAATCTCTGCTTTTCTGGCCACATTCCCAAGGCCTGCACAGCCCTGCAGAAGCTCCATCTCACTGGGCTGTGCTCCCCAGCCTTGCATGATGTCTGCTTTGTTGGTCACGCCCCAAAGCCTGCACAGCACTGCACAATATTCACTTAGCAAGGCTGTGCCACTAAGGCCTGCCAAGCCAGGGACCCACACACACATGATCTCCATTCTGCTTGATAACACCCCCCAAGCCTGTCAAGCCAGGGATCCATAGGCAGGCAGGATCTCCACTCTGCCGGCCTGTGCCCTTCAGGCATGCCAAGCCCATGCTCCAAAGGCCTGCTAATTCACCTCAGCTAAAGGCCTCCACCTGAAGGCCCATGGGACCACACCCACCTTCCACTTGCCACAGGAAAGCTCCAAACCTACCTAAAAGACACACACAGACAGGTCTGGATGCTAAAGAACTAGCATTAGAACAACTAAGACTGCCATTCTACTGCTCCATAACTAGTGATTTCTTTTTTAATTTTTATTTTTTATTTTTTTCCCTTCTCTAAGGGATTTGCTGCCTAATTTACTGTTTGATCATCCACCATCTCTACCATTTTTTCTCTTTTCTTCTTTACTCTATTCCTTTTATCTTTCCATCTCTCTCTCTTTTTTATCCTTCTTTCTTGGTTTTGTTAGTATTAATATTGTTACACAGCTAATACTAAATTACACATAGTTCGGGGATGGAAACGTTACCTAGTGGAAATATGGGAAGAAGAAAAAAGGAAGGAAACTATTCCCTCCCAAAAAATAAAGTACTGCAGGATTTAGAGTGAAATGAAGAAAACAGATACCCAGACCCAGACTCCAACAAAACAAAGATAAACTATACCAAGGAATCCAACAAACCCCACAAGAACACTCTGAAAGAAGAAATCTTGCAAGTAATTAATGAGAATTTCATAGAGATGTTATTAGACATCTCTAAATGTACATCCAAAATGTACAGGAGGCACTCAAGAAATTCCAAGAGGACAAAAATAAAGAATATGAGAAAACACAAAAACAAAAAATGTTATCATAGAAGCCCTAAATAAACACCAAACTGAAACTGAGACCACCACAAACAGAATTAAGAATTAAATGAATTAAGGTAAAAAATTGACAATATTAAAGAGGAAGTAACCCATGATATGGAAAACCTCAGAAAAAAGAATGAAACAGAAATACAAAACAAAATGGAAGGCTATTCCAGCAGAATAGAACAAACAGAAGACAGAATCTCAGAACTTGAAGATGCAATGGAAATTAAAGGAAAAACTGAAGAGCTACTAGTTAAAAAACTCACGACCTGTGAAAAGAAAATGCAAGAACTCACTGACTCCATCAAAAGAGCAAACCTGAGAATCGTGGGCATTGAGGAAGGAGAAGAGGTGCAAGCAAAAGGAATGCATAATATATTCAACAAAATAATAACAGAAAACTTCCCAAATCTACAGAAAACTATGCCCATTCAGGTACAGGAAGCCTCCAGAACACTGAACAGACCTGACCAAAATAGAACTACCCCACGAGATATTATCATTAAAACAACAAGTACAGGGACTAGAGAAAGAATATTGAAGGCTGTAAGAGAGAAAAAACAAATAACATACAAAGGCAAACCCATCAAAATCACAGCAGACTTTTCAACAGAAACATTAAAAGCAAGAAGAGCATGGAGTGAGGTCTTCCAAGCACTGAATGAAAATAACTTCAACCCTAGGATATTCAGCCCAGCAAAACTATCATTCAAAATAGATGGAACAATAAAAGTCTTCCAGAAAAAGCAGAAACTAAAACAATATATGACCACCAAGCCACCACTACAAAAGATTCTCCAAGGAATTCTGCACACAGGAAATGAAAGCAAACAAAACCATGAAAGGGCAGGCAAAACCAAACCACAGGAGAAGAAAAGGCAAGAAAGCAAAGAGTAATACTGATTCAGCTACACACAATCAAACCCTTAATCAACAAAGACAATGACATGACAGGGATCACCATGTATTTATCAATACTAACACTGAAGCTGTTAGTATTTCTGATCAAAAGACACCATTTGGCAATCTGGATTAAAAAGGAAGATCCAACCAACAATCTATTGCTTACAGGAGATCCATCTAATTGACAGAAACAAGCACTGGCTTATGGTGAAAGGCTGGAAGAAGATTTACCAAGCCAGTGGTCCCCAAAAACAGACAGGAGTAGCAATACTTATCTCAGACAAAGTAGACTTCAGACTTACATTGATCAAATGAGATAAAGAAGGACACTCTACACTAATAAAAAGGGAAATACACCAAAAAGAAATAACAATTATCAACCTATATGCACACGATGTCAATACACCCAATTTTATCAAACATAGTCTGAAGGACCTAAGATGATATATAGACTCCAACACAGTGGTAGTGGGAGACTTTAATACACCCCTCTCACCAATAGATAGGTCATCCAAACAAAAAATCAATAAAGAAATTGTAGAATCAAATCACACCATAGATCAAATGGACCCTAGCTGATGTCTACAGAATATTTTATCCAACTTCTGCACAATATACATTCTTCTCAGCAGCCCATGGAACCTTCTTCAAAATTGATCATATCTTAGGGCACAAAGCAAGCCTCAGCAAATATAAGAAAACAGAAATAATCCCATGCATTCTTTCTGACCACAACACATTAAAGCTAGAAATCAACAACAAAAACAGCAGTAAAAAACACACAAAAAATTGGAAGCTGAACAACACATTACTCGACAATGAATGGGTCACTAATGAAATAAAAGAGGAAATTAAAAGGTTCTTGGAAGTTAATTAAAATGAAAACATGACCTACCAGAACCTACGGGACACAGCAAAGGCAGTCCTAAGAGGAAAGTTTATAGCCATGAGTGCATATATCAAAAGGACAGAAAGATCTCAAGTCAATGACCTAACTACAGCTGAAACTACTAGAAAAATAAGAATAAGCAAATCCCAAAACAAGCAGAAGGAAAGCAATAATTAAGATAAGAGTTGAAATCAATGAAATAGAAACAAACAACGGAATAAAAAAACATACAAAGAATGAATGAAACAAAAAGCTGGTTCTTTGAAAAAATAAATAAGATTGACAAACCCCTGGCAAACCTAACTAAAATGAGGAGAGAAAAAACCCAAATCAATAAAATCAGAACTGCAAAAGGAGAGGTAACAACAAACACCAAGGAATTTCAGGAAATCATCAGAGACTACTTTGAGAGCTTATACACTAATAAATTTGAAAATCTCAAAGAAATGGACAGATATCTAGAGAATTACAACCACCCAAAACTGAACCAAGAGTATATTAATCACCTGAATAGATCTATAATGCAAAAAGAAATTGAAGCTGCCATCAAGAGCCTCCCAAAAAAGTAAAGTCCTGGACCTGAGGGATTCACTGCTGAATTCTATCAGACATTTAAAGATGAACTAATACCAACCCTCAACTATTCCACGAAATAGAACGGGAAGGAACACTGCCTAATTTATTTTATGAAGCCAATATTACTCTCATCCCAAAACCTGACAAAGACACCTCCAAAAAGGAGAACTACAGGCCAATTTCCCTAATGAACATCAATGCAAATATCCTCAATAAAATAATGGCAAACCGAATCCAACAACACATCAGAAAGATCATTCACCACAACCAAGTTGGCTTCATCCCAGGGATGCAGGGGTGGTTCAACATACACAAATCTATAAATGTAATACAGCACATCAATAGAAGCAAAGACAAAAACCACTTAATCATCTCAATAGATGCAGAAAAAGCCTTCAACAAGATCCAACACCACTTCATGATAAAAGCTATAAGAAAACTAGGAATAGAAAGAATGTACCTCAACATTTAAAGGCTATATATGATAAACCTACAGCCCATATAATAATTAATGGTTAAAAACTGAAACCATTCCCCCTAAAATCAGGAAAGAGACAAGGATGCCCACTCCCTCCACTCCTGTTCAACATAGTACCTGAATTTCTAGTCAGAGCAATTAGACAAGTAGAAGAAATAAAAGGAATACAAATAGGTAAAGAAACTGTCAAAATATCCTTATTTCCAGATGATATGATCCTATACCTTAAAGACCCAAAAAACTGTACCCAAAAACTCTTAGACACCATAAACAGCTATGGTAAGGTGGCAGGATACAAAATCAACCCACAAAAATCATTACCTTTTCTACACAGCAACAGTGAACAAACTGAGAAGGAACACATGGAAACAATTACATTCACAATACCCTCAAAAAAAATCAAATACCTAGGAGTAAATTTATCAAAGGATGTGAATGACCTCTACAAGGAGAATTACAAAGTCCTGAAGAAAGAGATCGAGGAAGACTACAGAAGATGGAGAGATCTCCCATGCTCATGGATTGGTAGAATCCACATAGTAAAAATGGCTATACTACCAAAAGCAATCTACATGTTTAATGCAATTCCCATCAAAATCCAAATGACTTTCATCACAGTGATTGAAAAATCTACCCTAAAGTTCATTTGGAAACACAAGAGACCACAAATAACCAAGGCAACACTCAGCAAAGAAAGCAATGCTGGAGGTATCACAATACCCAACTTCAATCTATATTAAAAAGCAATAGCAATAAAAACAGCATAGTACTGGCACAAAAACAGACATGAAAACCAGTGTAACAAAATAGAAGATCCAGATATGAATCCACATAACTATACCCACCTCATTTTTGACAAAGCTACCAAAAATATATGATGGAGAAAAGACAGCCTCTTCAACAAATGTTGCTGGGAAAAGTGGTTACCTGTCTGCAAGAAACTGAAACTAAATCCGTATTTATCACCTTGTACTAGTATGAATTCAAAATGGATCAAGGACCTAAATATCAGACCTGAATCTCTGAAGTTACTACAGGAAGGAGCAGGAAACACTCTCGAACAAATAGGTATAGCCAATGACTTCCTCAATAGATCCCCAGCAACCCAGCAACTAAGAGAAAGGATGAATAAATGGGACTTCATAAAATTAAAAAGCTCTTGCACAGCAAAAGAAATGGTGTCTAAACTGAAAAGACTACCCACTGTGTGGGAGAAAATATTTGCCAGCTATACATCAGACAAGGGACTGATAACCAGCATATACAGGGAACTTAGAAACTAAACTCTCCTAAAATCAATGAACCAATTAAGAAATGGGCAAGTGAACTAAACAGAACTTTTTCAAAAGAAGAAATTCAAATGGCCAAAAAACATATGAAAAAATGCTCACCATCTCTGGCCATAAAGGAAATGCAAATCAAAACCACACTAAGATTCTACCTCACCCCTGTTAGACTAACCATCATCCAAAACACCACCACCAACAGGTGCTGGTGAGGATGTGTGAAAAAAGGAACCCTTATCCAGTGCTGGTGGGAATGCAAGCTAGTGCAACCGCTCTGGAAAAAAATTTGGAGGCTTCTTAAAAATCTAAACATAGACATGCCATATGATCCAGCAATCCCACTCCTGGGAAAATACCCAAAGGAATGCAACACAGGTTACTCCAGAGGCACCTGCACACCCATGTTTACTGCAGCACTATTCACAATAGCCAAATTATGGAAACAACCAATATTTCCCACAATTGATGAATGGATCAAGAAAGTGTGGTACTTGTACATGATAGAATTTTACAAGTCAATGAAGAAAAATAAAATCTTATCATTTGCAGGCTAATGGATGGAACTGGAGAACATCATTCCGAGCGAGGTCAGCCAGGCTCAGAAAACCAAAATATCGTATGTTCTCCCTCATATGTGTACTTTAGATCTAGGGCAAATGCAGCAATGTTGTTGGACTTGGATCACAAAAAAGGGGAGAGCACATATGGGAGATATAGGAATAGGCAGAAAACACAAAACATGAAAGCTTTTTATGTCCCCACTCCGGAGGAACTAATACAGAAACCTTAAAACAACAGGTTATCTATCACTAGCAGGGAATCAGGAACCAATATAAAGATCAGTTAGAGTTGAATCAACATGTGTCTTAACAAATGGGTACATGACAGCAATAGTAGGAATCTTTCTGCATAGCTATCCTTAACTAACAAAAACGCTTTGTCTTTCTTATTATGCTTACATCTTTTCTTCAACAAAATCAGTCACAAGGGCAGAACAGGACCTGCCTGAAACTGAGGAGGGGAGTGGGGAAAGTGTGGGGGAGGGGGACAGGGTGGAGAAATGACCCAAACAATGTATGCACATGTGAATAAATGAACAACAAAAAAGATAAATTATTATTAAAGAAGAATGTTTTATGCTGACAAAAGCAAAATTCATCTAGAAAAAAACAATACTTATAAGTATGCATATGAATAATAAAAGTGTCTTAAAATGCATGAACCAAAATTGATAGTATTAAACGAAGGAATTAAATGTTATTTTTCTTTATTAAAGATAAACACCTCATGCTAATAACCTATGGTTCAAATTAAGAAACTTACAAAAAAATGACAAAATATACCAAAGTAGAAGAGTAAGGAAATAATAAAGGTTAGAGCAGAGATTAATGGTATAGAAAAAAGAAAATACTTTAAAAATTGGAACTTTCACAATGTCAAATGCTATTGTTTAAAAGACCAGAAAAACTGATATACTTCTAGGTCAGTCTTTTTCAACTACAACACTTCTGATGTCTTGAAATGGGTATTTACTTTTGGATTTTGATGTAAACTCTAAAATTAAAGCCTAATACTATGCATTATTTTGGAATCTGATAAAACCAAGAGGATATTAAAATGTATAACTACAAATTATCTTCCCTACCCTTCTCCAGAAAATGTTCCTTAGAAAGCAACTCCCCTGCCCAAAGGAAGCAAGCACAGTTCCCTACTTATTCATCAAGAATAGGTTTTAGTACTCTGCTGCCCCAGAATTATTCAAACCAGCTATAACATCTTCCTAAGTTAACTAGGGTATATTTCATCGCACTTTATCCTACAAAGCATTCATCCCTAGAACTCTAGAGCTTGATTCTGTTCCTGAATGCAACCTCTCTGTAAGCCCCGCAGGGTATATAGCATTTTATTCTCCTTAACTCTTGAGTATTTGCAGCAAATAAAACACTGTCAATCTCATTTGTCCAGTTTTGGGTATTATGTGTTTTGTCATACTTATAACTTTAGGCAGGTATCTCTTCTTCAATGGGATGCATGATAGAGGATTGAAATGGGGAGTTATTCTGTCTAGTGCATTGTAGGACTTTTAGGATCATCAATGGTCTATAACAATCAGATTCCAGTTGCATCCTATCAGTCCTGGCTACCAAAAAATGTTTACAAACATTGCCAAACATTTTTTAAATAGAAAACATGGAAAAACATGTTGGAAAATTTGGGATCACAAAAAAGTTTTTTAATTTCAAATGAAAGAAAAAGAAACAAAATAAGAAATTACAAACTGAGACAGATTTTGAAAAAAAAATGTGATCCAGGTAATTGTAACTCATGTAAAACATGTTCATGCAAACCTATTTCTTGGCAAGGCATGGTGAGACACTGAAATTCCAGTACTCAGAAAGCAAGGAAGGAAGTGAGGGGACGAAAAGAAAGAGAGAGAGGGGAAGAGAGAGAGGGAGAGAGAGAAACAGAAGAGAGAGAGAAAGAGAAAGAGAAAATAGAAAGAAAGATAGAAAGAAAAAAAAAGAAGGAAAGAAGGAAAGAAAAAGAAAAGAGAAAAGGAAAAGGAAAGGGAAATATGTTGATGTTGCTGACTGGTACAGTAATTGCCTAATATGTGCAAGTGCCTGTCTTTGATCCCCAGTACCTCACAAACAAAAGTATCCATCTCTCCCTTTTTCTTCTTTTTGCCTTCCATGCTTCTCTAATCCTTTTTGTAGAAAAGAAGCCTTTCCTTTGGAATATCAGTTAACTAGTAGCAGAGATTAATGTCCACGGTGATGTTTCTGCTAAGTCAAGATCCTTCTGGTTCCTCTTCAGATCGTGCATGTACCTGCACATATCTCATCATGCCAAGAACTTTCATTCCAAAATTCCCCTGTTCTGCTCCCCACCCAGTCTGAAACAGCTACAACAGAGACAAAATTACACATCCCATGGAAATGAAAGGAAAGATTGACAATAGGGGATGTAACAATACAGGCAGAAACCACATTTATACTGTAAATTTGAAAGAATGGAAAAATGTCCAGAAGATCATACTTTGGTTATTTTAGAGAAGAATGAGATATGAGGTGATAAGTTGGGAGTTTTAATTTTTCCCTGATATTCTTTTCATTTGTGCCTCCCTTCCCAATCTTATACTTAAGCTTTTAGCTCTCTATCCTTTTCATGTTATCCTGTATAACCTTCCTCTTCTCCTAAATTCATATGAATTGAATTACAGAAAAGTGATGTGTTCATCTGAAAAGAAAATGCCACGAGGTATAAGATGTAGATTTACATTGATGAAGAGGAGAAGGAAATGGCATTTTAGAGAGAAAGGCCCTGCCTTTTAGGGAGAATTCAAGCCAATTGTCTCTCTTTGGCATTTTGTGTCCCATAAAAGCCCTTCATCTTCATTGAGCCACTGAGATAAATATTTGAAATACCTACTTGAGATAGTTCTTCTGTCTCCTTCAGAGTTGGCCTTAAACCTCTTTCCTTTTACCAAATTTTGTCTCCCAGTTTTTCAGTACAACTGTGAGCAATACAGTCTTCATGTTCCAATAACTCTCTCTCTCTCTCTCTCTAATTTTATATAACTTCAAATAGTTTAAAAGTTTAAATATGTCATTAATTTATTATAAATTATATAGTGTTAATTCTTAAATGATATATATGTTAAGATATTTAAACATAAGTTCTAACACAAATTTATATATGTATATTCATATTCCCACAATTCAGTGATAAGCAAAAGATTTAAAAGAAACTATTAACAACCAACATATGTGGATTGCTCCATAAACATGTGAAAAGATTTTAAATATCATGAATCACTAGGGAAATGGAAATTAAAACCACAATGAGATATGTCCACATATGTGTTAAAAAGAAAAAAATAAGAAAATGATTACCCCAGGTGTTAGTAACCATGTGGAGCAGGTGAACACTCACACAATAATAACGAGAATACTGAATTTTACAACACCTTTGAAAAAATGAGTTAGTACTTTCTTAAAAACATTAAATCAAACTTCTCATATGATCCAGTCATTCAACTCTTAGATTTTACTACAGAAGAACAAAAATATATGCACATAAAAGGCTTCTACATGATTGTTAGTAGTAATTTTTGTAATTATTGAAATCTGAATACAAATAAAATGTCCATCAACATATTAACAGAAGAACAATTTTGATATGTACATGTAGTGGGATACTATAAACTATGTATATATTTTTACATATATATATATATATATATATATATATATATATATAAATCTTGGTTGAATCACAAAATTAGTATGTTGAGAGAAAAAAACACCAGCTCAAAAAGTATAAATACAATATGATTTTATGTACATAGAATTCAAAAATGTAGAGGCTGAGCTGTGGCTCAAGTGACAGAAATCCTTGTCAGCAAGCTCAAGGCCCTGAGTTCAAGCTTCAGCACTCTCAAAAATTATCTAAAATGTAAATCCATCTATAGTTCCTGAAAGCATTTCAGTGGTCACCTGGAGAGAGGGATGCAGGTAGGAATGAATTACAAAGAGGCACAAGAAAACTTTGGGGTGATCAAAATGTTTTCTTGGTTTGAATAATGTATTGACAGTATATATTTCATAAAATTAAAAACAAAACATGAATAATTACAGGGATATATTTTTTAATTTTGGTAAGTGGTAATAGAAAGTATATATTTACTATTTTTAACTAATTTAACAGATGTTACATAACTGGAGACCTATCTTTCTACTTCTAGTTGTCCTTTTTTTGTTAGTAATGAGGTTTGAATTAAAGACTTTGCTCTTGCTGTACAGGCGCTCTACCACTTGAGACATGCCTCCAACCCTTCTTGTTTTCATTATTTCTCAAATGGAGATTCTCAGTGATTGTCAGGAAAGCCTGAACTGTGATCTTCCTAGTTAGATTTCCCATGTAGCTTGGATGAAAGGCACCTGCCACAATATCCAGCTTTTATAGGTTGATATGGAATCTTGCACACTGTTTTTGCCCACTTTGTCCTTGACCCACCATTCTCTTATTCTCTACTTCCCTATAAGGCATGAGACACCACACCCAGTTAATTCTCCTTTTTAGTTAAGCAAAGCTAATGACAAAAACAGTAGTATAGGTTTTGGGTATTTAAAAGTTCTATTGTTGGAGTAGGGGCATTACTGAAGTGGCCTGAGGCCCTGAATTCATTCCCTAGTAGTGAAAAAAAAATAGGAAAGAAAGGAAAGAAGAAAAAAAGAAAGGAAGGAAGAAAGGATAAAAGAAAAGAAGAAAGAAAATGTTGTTGGTTTACATCTTAAGTGCATTTTCCAAATAATCTACACAATCCAGATAAGACCTGTTGGAATACTTGGACATTATATGTTTTATGAAATAGTGATCTATTATAGAAAAATATATAGAATAGAGCCTTGGTATCCATTGGGTATATAGTTCCAAAGAGACTGCTGTTGAGGAAAAACTGTGAATGCTCATGTTCAGGTTGCTAGAACTCAGTATATACTGTACTACAGATAGTTGATTTATTTTTTTCAATAACACTGTCAACTTCCACTTGCCATCTTTCTCCAAATCTGAAATTTTCATTTTATCACTTAAATTTAGCACATTCCATGCCCTTTTGGGGTTGGGAGCATTAGCACACCTTTTACCTTGATTTTTTGGCATCATTTTTTGGAAGAGGCATATTCTCACAAAATTAAGGGCAGGAAACATTCAAGAGATTACATAATATGATAAACACAATTTATGATAATGCAGGACTGAGAGCTTCTCTGCATCAACCAACCTGTGTAATACATACACAAAACTTCAAATTTTCTTTTCATTTTTAATTTTTTGACTGTGCTTGATCAAAACTACATGTGGTAAATCCACAAATAAGGCTTACTTACTTCTCTCATGTCATTCTTGTTATATGAAAATTGGAAACAGTGTTAGTATTTCATCACTGTGACAAAACACCTGTGCAAAACAGGTTAAAGAAGGAATTTGGCCATGATGAACTCATTCCATTGTGGTAAGCATGGAGTATGTGATACAGAAAATCATTTTACCTTATGGTAAACAGGAAGCAGAAAAATAGGAAGGGACAAGGGTTAGGTACAATTCTCAAATAGACTATGTCTTCCTACAGGGACACAACTACTAAAGCTTCCACAACCTCCCAAAATAGTGCCATCAGCTGGGGATGACTAATTCAATGCATAAACCTGTGGGAGACATTTCAGATTCTAACCATAACAGAAATAGATATTAAAAAGATTTTGTCATGGATATAACACCTTTTCTTTCTCCCTTTTTATAATTTTACAGTTAGCTGAAGCAATGTTCTTCTGAAGAAATATACTTCACTCATTATATTGGTACATTGACAATAAACAATATGTTTAGTAAAGAAATAGAAGGTAATAAAGAGAGCCTTTAATTTGCACATAATTTTTCTGTTGTTTTCTCACAGCATTGGTTTTGTAAACATTGAAGAAAAGGGCTGTTTGTATCATACAAATTCAGGATATTTGAGTCAAAAAAGTTGTGTGGTGGTTATGATCTCATTTCATCATTAGAAGGTTTAGCTAGAAACTGTTATGGCATAACTAGGAAGTGTACTAGTGGTTGTTTCAAAATAAATAAGGTAAGGGTGTATGTATGTAGGTATATAGAAGAAAGAAGATTGATCATTAGTAATTACTTTTGATGAATATTGGGTATGTGGACTTTATTTTTGCCATTTTCTCCAATTTTACATACCTTTGAAGTTCTCCTCATGAAGAAAAAAAGAGAAAAATGCCCTAAGGTAAACATATAAATATATACAGCATGCACTTAAATAAGAGAGTTAGTAGCTAAAATACATTCCACAAAGATTATGAATAGACCAAAATATAGGCCCATAGAATTACTTTTTAAGTCTGGAAAAGAGTTTAAATATAATGGCATAAGTAGAAAACATGTACCTAAATTTCAAATTGAGTGTATTTGTACAGTACTATTTTAAAATCGAACTGGATGGAGGCTGAGATTAGGAGGATCAAGGTTCCTGGTCAATTGAGGCACAAAAGTTTGAACGATTCCATTTGTTCAAACCCTAATACAGCGGAAAAAAAATGAAGGCCACAATAGAGATACACCCTAAGACCAACCACTCAATATCAGGTAAACAAACCATGTCATTCTGATTCATCCTCCCCTGAAAACACTGTCTCTAGTCATGAATGTTTGGTACTAGTCATGTGCCCAATGTGTGGGTTGTGAATGTTTTCACAAAGATCAGAGTTAAAGCTTAGGCAAAGTTTTGTTTAGTTTCCAAAGGAAGAAAGGGCCATATGCCATGGACAGCATTGACCTCATGGGCTAATTTGTGTGAGTTTTTGAGGGCTTTTTTGAGGTGGGGGTTGTAGGAACGTGGGTTGATAGTGGAATATGTGCTTATTTGCCCTTTCACGGATGGTGGGGTGAATATTCTGATTAGACTAGCACATTGACCAGGCATGGTTTGGCCCAGACATGTATTTGGTGTACTGTGGTCCCTTAGAATAGAACAGAGAAATTACTAGCTGGTTCTGGTCTGTAAAGATAAGTAATGTTAAGTGGGTGCCCACACAAAATGGAATTCACATACAAAATTGGTTTCTTAGGCCTACTTGTTAGCTTTACAATAAGTTCAAAATAAGCTTAAAGTCCTTGTCACCATAATTTAATGAAATTAAGCTATCAGTTACAGAAAAGTCAGCTTAAATAGCCCTGTTTTCCCTAAAAATATTAATGCATAATGGTCAATCACAAAAATGTCAAAATTTCATCCTTGCCCTTTATGCAAGTTACAGCACATCATGTTGTAACTGCTACAGGCCAATCTTCTTTCCAGTTGGTTTAAAATGTTCTGGGGAGTGAGCTATATTCTTATTTAGTAATAAACTTTAAAATGTTCTCTAATGTAATCTGGTTTTATTTTTAACTCTATCGATAACTACTTATCCATCTGTCTTTAATTTATCTATCTATCCATCAATCTATCTGTCATCTATATTATATTTTGCTCAGCACGACTGAAGCAGGTAGAAACCAACACAAGAAATAATGATAAAGATGTCAATTCAATTAAAAGTCACACAGAAAACCTACAACAACAAGGAAATCTCACCTTTTTAGGGCTTATTCATGAAGAAAAAGAAAGCATATTTTAGAAATAGAGAACAAAGAATGCCTAGAAAATTTGGTGAAATGAGATTAGATGCTGTCTTATACAAGAAGGTAAGAGAAGTCCTCTCTGAGCTATGAAAGGATATTTACTTGATAAAGTACATTGACTGTTGCTGAACAAAGCAAATAAATGCTAATTAAATATTGTACTTTCTCCTCTTCCTTCAGACTACAATTAAAGGAAAAATTTAAAAAGCAGCATGCAAAATAATGAGAAAACAAAGCATACTGCATATTATATTTTCCTCAAAATTACAAAACCAAAACCTCTGAAAGCATATTCTGGAATTGATGTTGGACTGCTTCACTGATGTTTGTATTCCGTACAATATATTTAGCAAAAAAAACTTCCAAGACATGAACTGCACACTAACATATCCCACTGTTTCTTTTGCAGTGACACCTAATCAAAGCAGAGCAGTATACACACATTGTTAACAATATGTCTTACTTTATTCTTGGGTTAAAAATAGAAACAAAATAATTTTATGTATTGGTATTTTGCAGATTGCTGTATTGACTATTGATAGTAGTATGCAGTCATCTTTGTTTAAGTTCTTCATTAACAGTTGAGAAAATTTACACTTTCTGGCCATGGGAAGCAGTGAAAATATAAATTGTGTATCAAGAATAAACATTTTTATCCCTCAGGAGGTTGAAGAAGGAAGACTGTGAGTTTGAGGCCAGCTTGGGCTGCAGAGCAAGTTCCAACCTGGCACCGGCTGCATAGCAAGATCCTGTCTCAAAACAGAGTAATTACTTTATAAACTAATAATATGTATTTTACTTATTGAGTATAATATGTTTTGGAAGATTATTTACCTTGTAGAAATGGTTAGAAGAGTCTCTCAGTCTCTGTCTCTCTTTCTGTCTCTCTCTCTCTCTCTCTTAAAAGTGCATTCAATGTATTGTATTAATACCATACACAAAGAAGAGGAACTAAAATAGAAATGTTTGATATCTGAATTATTTTTATCTCATCAGCAATGCTTTGCCATCATATAATATTTACACTTTGTTGCCTAGTTCAGAACACTCATTACTTTCTTCCTAAAAGTATATGATTTAAATCAAATAGCACATAATATTAAAATAGTGAGTGAATGGATTTTGGGGAGACAGAATTTTTAACATATAGTTCTCTGAAACTGTTGAAAAATGTTTTTTAATTCATTGATATGGCGACCAATTATTATTCTGTGACATGCTGTGTGGTGAAACATCTAAGCTTTAAAAATAAAACGAGTGGTTAAAGTATTCATTCCTCAAGAAAAATCATCACGCAATTTTATCTCATTAAAGTTGCATTGCATAGTTTCAGATTTATGAAACAACGACAATTTCTTCCTCTTGGAAAAAATCACTTAAAAATTACCTGTTTTGCAACTTAGTTTAATTTCAGAAGCTATGTTTTGCTAATTAGCCATTCACATGTGTTTTGAAGGATGTAGTAACCTTTCTTTCCTGTGGTAATGTTACAAAAACTGGCACAATAACTTACTTTTTATAAGAAACTACCTGCTAGCCCAACCAGCTTCGTGTTAACTGAAGTTTATAATATTCAGTTATAGAATTACCATTCTCCATATGTTATATTTTTAATAATACTCGCTATCCCAAGTTCTAGAAGAATTGAAGGAGTAGTCTATTATATTGAAAAGATAATTGAAGCACCTATATGCTAGACAGAGTGTTTACTATATAAAAGTTTACATTCTGAATTTCTGTAAATAATTCAAGACAGAGTAAATTAATTAAAACGCTTTCTCTTATTTCTCCCTTTCCTGCCATAGCATTTAGGAAATAAGAGATTTAGCTCTTTGTTGTTTCCATCACGTAACACTAAAATCCATTAGGATC
Source organism: Castor canadensis (assembly GCF_047511655.1). NCBI lineage: Eukaryota > Metazoa > Chordata > Mammalia > Rodentia > Castoridae > Castor > Castor canadensis. The sequence goes on from NC_133405.1 coordinate 27,531,240, forward strand.
AGACAGAAAAGTATTAGATTAATACACAGCAATTGAGTGCAGGGACTAACTCATACTACTTAATAAAAATCAACTTTGTGTTCAGATGTATGTTCAGAGCAGTCATATAAGTAGTTTGAAATTGACAGCATACGCTGTGAGTATATGTACCATAGAATCCGGTAATCACTTTAAATCAGAACTATAATACCCTAAAAAAATCCAGTTTTCAGGGATGGAGGTATAGGTTTAATGGAAGAGTAATGCTCTGGCATGTACAAAGCCCTGGGTTTGATTCCCAGCACACAGCAAATGAACCAGTTGTCAAACATTTACTAGTAAGCCACTAGAGTTGCTCTATAACCAGTATTACAATGGTAAACTGATCTTCTGAAATGTATACAATCACATTTCTTCAACCACCACAAGTCCTTCTGCAAACCATAGTATATAATTACAATGACTAATGGCTATTTATACAAAAATTGTGAAATGGTATGCATAGCTCTTTTGTTTCTTTGGTGGTATTAGAGTTTGAACTCAAGGCTTTGTGCTTGCTGGGCAGGCACTCTACCACTTTAGCCACACTTCCAGCCCTATAGTTCTTTTATTATGAGGAAATCTGGCATTATTAGCATTGCAAAATTTTAAAACACCTAGAGTACAAAATTGCTTTTGAAGCAATAATACATTATGTTAACATCTTTGGTTGTGAGTTGTCTTCCATGTTAAAAATTCAGAAAGGTGTTAACATGGAAGAATGACTGTATGGTTATTTCATTTAGATTCTCTGCACTCCCCACTCTGTCTCTATTTCTTTTTTAATTTCATAATAATTATTTTATTAACGTAATTTTACCCCATTCATTGCAGAGAAAATAAAAAATGTTCAGTACATTGTACGATTTTTTTCAGCAATTTCATTCAAAACATATTTAACTATGAAATATTTAAGCTTATAAATACAGATTATAACAAAATAATAACTCAACATGTAAATGTAAGAAAGATTAATATTTTCCTTCTTTGTATATCCTCATTTTGCCCTTCTTCTTTTGATTACAGAAGTGAAAATTAACCATTACCACTACTAGCATACATCACTTCCACGCTACCTAATACAGGGTCAACTTCTGAAATAACTCATATTATTATTATATATTGGAGAATTTACATAAATGATATGCTATCGTATGTTTCCTTTTGTGGCCTTATTTTATAATTTATCAATTACATAGAGGACCTATCTTTTTTTTTATTTTATTATTCATATGTGCATACAAGGCTTTGGTCATTTCTCCCCCCTGCCCCACCCCCTCTCTTACCATCCACTCCGCCCCCTACCTCTCCCCCCCACCCCCTCAATACCCAGCAAAAACTATTTTGCCCTTATTTCTAATTTTGTTGTAGAGAGAGTAAAAGCAATAATAGGAAGGAACAACGGTTTTGGCTGGTTGAGATAAGGATAGCTATGCAGGGCATTGACTCACATTGATTTCCTGTGCGTGTGTGTTACCTTCTAGGTTAATTCTTTTTGATCTAACCTTTTCTCTACTTCCTGGTCCCCTTTTCCTATTGGCCTCAGTTGCTTTTAAGGTATATGCTTTAGTTTCTCTGAGTTAAGGGCAACAAATGCTAGCTAGTTTTTTAGGTGTCTTACCTATCCTCACCCCTCCCTTGTGTGCTCTCGCTTTTATCATGTGCTCAAAGTCCAATCCCATTGTTGTGTTTGCCCTTGATCTAATGTCCACATATGAGGGAGAACATACAATTTTTGGTCTTTTGGGCCAGGCTAACCTCACTCAGAATGATGTTCTCCAATTCCATCCATTTACCAGCGAATGATAATATTTCGTTCTTCATGGCTGCATAAAGTTCCATTGTGTATAGATACCACATTTTCTTAATCCATTCATCAGTGGTGGGGCATCTTGGCTATTTCCATAACTTGGCTATTGTGAATAGTGCCGCAATAAACATGGGTGTGCAGGTGCCTCTGGAGTAAGCTGTGTCACAGTCTTTTGGGTATATCCCCAAGAATGGCATTGCTGGATCAAATGGTAGATCAATGTCTAGCTTTTTAAGTACCCTCCAAATTTTTTTCCAGAGTGGTTGTATCAGCTTGCATTCCCACCAGCAGTGGATTAGGGTTCCTTTTTCCCCGCATCCTCGCCAACACCTGTTGTTGGTGGTGTTGCTGATCATGGCGATTCTAACAGGGGTGAGGTGGAATCTTAGCGTGGTTTTAATTTGCATTTCCTTTATTGCTAGAGATGGTGAGCATTTTTTCATGTGTTTTATGGCCATTTGAATTTCTTCTTTTGAGAAAGTTCTGTTTAGTTCACTTGCCCATTTCTTTATTGGTTCATTAGTTTTGGGAGAATTTAGTTTTTTAAGTTCCCTATATATTCTGGTTATCAGTCCTTTGTCTGATGTATAGTTGGCAAATATCTTCTCCCACTCTGTGGGTGTTCTCTTCAGTTTAGAGATCATTTCTTTTGATGAACAGAAGCTTTTTAGCTTTATGATGCCCCATTTATCTATGCTATCTCTTAGTTGCTGTGCTGCTGGGTTTTCGTTGAGAAAGTTCTTACCTATACCTACTAACTTCAGAGTATTCCCTACTCTTTCCTGTATCAACTTTAGAGTTTGTGGTCTGATATTAAGATCCTTGATCCATTTTGAGTTAATCTTGGTATAGGATGATATACATGGATCTAGTTTCAGTTTTTTGCAGACTGCTTACCAGTTTTCCCAGCAGTTTTTGTTGAGAGGCTGCTATTTCTCCATCGTATATTTTTAGCTCCTTTGTCAAAGACAAGTTGGTTATAGTTTTGTGGCTTCATATCTGGGTCCTCTATTCTGTTCCACTGGTCTTCATGTCTGTTTTTGTGCCAGTACCATGCTGTTTTTATTGCTACTGCTTTGTAATATAGTTTGAAGTCAGGTATTGTGATAACTCCAGAATTGTTCTTTTGACTGAGTATTGCCTTGGCTATTCATGGCTTCCTGTGTTTCCATATAAATTTCGCGGTAGATTTTTCGATCTCTTTAATGAATGTCATTGGAATTTTGATGGGAATTGCATTAAACATGTGGATTACTTTTGGGAGTATCGACATTTTTACTATGTTGATTCTACCAATGCATGAACATGGGAGATCTCTCCACTTTCTATAGTCTTCCTCAATCTCTTTTTTCAGAAGTGTATAGTTTTCCTTGTAGAGGTCTTTCACATCTTTTGTTAGGTTTACACCTAGGTATTTGATTTTGTTTGAGGCTATTGTAAATGGAATTGTTTTCATACATTCTTTTTCAGTTTGCTCATTATTAGTGTATAGAAATGTTAATGATTTTTCTATGTTGATTTTATATCCTGCTACTTTGCTATAGCTATTGATGATGTCTAGAAGCTTCTGACTAGAGTTTTTTGGGTCTTTAAGGTATAGGATCATGTCATCTGCAAATAGGGATATTTTGACTGTTTCTTTACCTATTTGTACTCCTTTTATTCCTTTTTCTTGTCTAATTGCTCTGGCTAGGAATTCCAGTACTATGTTGAATAGGAGTGGAGATAGTGGGCATCCTTTTCTGGTTCCTGATTTTAGAGGGAATGGTTTCAGTTTTTCTCCATTAAGTATAATGCTGGCTGTAGGTTTGTCATATATAGCTTTTATAATATTGAGGTACTTTCCTTCTATTCCTAGTTTTCTTAGAGCTTTTATCATGAAATGGTGTTGGATCTTATCAAAGGCTTTTTCTGCATCTATTGAGATGATCAAGTGGATTTTGTCTTTGCTTCTGTTAATGTGCTGTATTACATTTATTGATTTTCATATGTTGAACCACCCCTGCATCCCTGGGATGAAGCCTACTTGAGAGGACCTATCTTTTAATATATAAATTACAATGTAAACATAGTCAAAGTTCAAAGAGTTTGAGAGCATAGGTCATCCAATCAGATACAACAAGTATTCATATTATTATATTTCGCTATTGGGCTCTTGTGTGCTTATGTTTTCTCTCTATTTCACACTTGATAAATATTTCAGGGTGAGTCTACTAAAAATGGTTATTTTTTCTATATTTTCATCATATTTTATCAGCCCTCAGGAAATAAACAATGATCACCTTATGTCAGTTAATGTCCAATCTAGTCATTTCCTCTAGTTGTCAAAGAAACATCATCTAAATTTAGACTATTTGAACCAGAATCCAATCACAAGCAACATTTTCCATTTGATTTTTCATACAGCTTCTTTCATTGAAAAGACTCCCCCTCGAGTTTTTTCATCAAATTCATGCTTTTAATGATGCCTACATCAGTCATTTTATAGAATGTCCTATTTTCCACACTTTTTAGATCTTGTTTGGCACTTAATTAAAAAAAAAAAAGCTTGTTCCTTTGTACTCTGCATATTTTGTAAGCAGGAAGTTAGTTTCAGCAGTATGGCTGAGTTCAGATTAACCATCGTGGCGAGGATATCTCTTAAACAGTGCTATCTAATTTGTAGTGCTTCTCATTAGAGGGAAATAAAGTTAGTATACAACTCTTTAAAATAGGTGTGCAAATTGAATATTTTTCTTTCTTTTTTTAACTTGTAACATTTCTATTCTTTATATTTAAAGTAGATTTCTTATAGATATCACATAGTTGGGCTGTTTTCCTGTTGTCTACTGAAAATGTCACCATCACATTTGGTAGTTTTCTTGTTTGCATTTATTTTCACTTAACAACATTACGATGTGATTGGGCTTAAATATTCTATCTAGCTATTTATATGAAGTAGGGTAGCATGATGTCTCTAGCTTTGTTATTTTTGCACAAGGTTGCTTAGCTCTTCAGGATAGTAGGTAGTTCCATATGAATTTTAAGATTTTTTCTGTTTCTGTGAAAATATCATTGGAATTTCAGTGAAGTCGTACATCATTTTGGGCAATTGAAAAAAATTTTTAAATTAATTCTTTCATTTTATAAGGATGAGATATCATTCTAATTATTTGTAATATGTAGTTTTTTCACCACTGTTTACAATTTTCAGTGAAGCAATCTTTCACCTTATTGCTGAAGTTTTTCTAATCTATTCTTGTACCTTTTAGAAATGGCACCGTTTTTCCTAATGTGTTTTGCTATTGATTATTGTATGTTGATTTCATATCCTCTACCGTTATCTCAGGATGCTACAGTGGTTTGGCAGTGATGCAGGCCAAAACCTGAGTTCATCTTGAAGGCAACATGGGTTTTCACCCGGAATCAGAATGGGCCTAGAGGCTCTTTCTTCAGGTACTAACCTTGAGTTGAGACTAAGGGGGTCTTCTTCATGCTGAGATTTACTGTAGTGGAGTCCAAACAAAGTCTTACATTTGTTTCTCACACTTTTCTTAAATAAATGGTATGTCGCAGCATGTTGCATTACCTGGTTTGGGGGTGGGGTGACAAAGATAATGTAGTTCATCGATTTAATGAAATAATAGCAGAAAACTTTCCTAATCATGGGAAAGATAAGGCCATCCATGTAACCAGGCATATAAGACTCTAAAGGTCTTTACCAAAGTATATAATAGTCAAACCATCAAGAAGATTAAATGTACAAAATATTTTAAATCTGTGAGAGAAAACAATCAAGTCAAGGTTAACTGCATAGGATTAAGACATTTCCCATCAGAAATACTATAAGTCAAGAGTGAATGCAATTATATATCCCAAGACCTGAAAAAAATAAGTGCCAAAAAAAGATAATTATACATACCAAGGCTATCCATCAGAAATGAAAAGGAAATAAAGTCCTTCCAGGAAAAGCAAACACTGAGGGAATTCCTGATCACGCATCAGTTTTACAGAAGATATTTAAGGGCATTCTGTATCCAAAATATTCTATATCTATATCACTAAAGCATGTGAAAGTATAAATTCAACTAGAAGAGTAGAAAATAAAAAAGGAAATAGAAGGTAATGAAACATTTACATTACATTCAACCATCAACTCAAAAGCTGAATAAACAGGAAGAACCAAGAATATTCAAAACAGCAAGAAGGAAATAAACAGAGTAGCAGAAATAAGTCCTTTTGCATTAACATTAACTATGAATGTATACAGAATTCATTCTCCAATTAAAAGATACAGGCTGGCTGAATGGATAAGAGCAAGGTCCAACAATATGCTAACCTATAAAAATTCTCTTCACAAGTAAAGAAACACACAAATTGAAAGGATGGAAAATAATTTTCCAAGCAAGTAAACATTAAAGAAACAGAAGTAGTTATACTTGAATCTGACAAAATAGACTTAAGTCAGAAGCTGTAAGAATAGACAACGAAAGTGCTGTTTAAAAATATGCAAATATATAAATATAAAACATCAAATCAACATTATAAAGCATAAAAACACATGATCAGCTCAATAGATGTAGGAAAAAAATCTGATAAAATTCAACATTCTGTTATGATAAAATCCCTGAAAAACTAGATGTAAAAGAGACTTGCCTGAACATAACAAAGACTATTTATGACAACGCACAGCCAACATCATGTTGAATAGGAAAAAACTGAAACTCTAAAATCACAAACAAGAAAAGCATGCCCATTTTCAGTGTTGTTAGTCAAAATAATACTTGAGTTTTAGCCAAGGAAAATAAACAAGAGAAATAAATAAATAAATGGCATTCACATATGAAAGAAGGAAGTCAAATTATCTGTTTGCAGATGACATTACTCTATATAGAGAAAACTAGACACCACCAAAAGACTATTATAACTGATAAATAAATTTAGCAATGCAATAATGCATACTATCAACAAAATGTCAGAATTTTTTGTGTACACCAATAACAAATTGGTTGAGAAAGAAACATGTGTTATATAGGCACAGTGGAATATTATTCAGCCATAAAGAATGGATTGCTGTCATTTGCATCAAATGCATGGAAATGCAAATTATCATTTTAAATGAATAAACTAGATGTCAAAAAACAAATACAGTATTTTGTCTTTCATATGAGGAAGCTGAAATCTTTTGATATACAATTGGATTAGTGATTACTACAGATTGGGAAGGGTTTGAGCAAGATTGAAAAATGTAGTTTGATTTTATTAGTGCATGTTCAATTCATGTATGGAAATATCACCCTGGATCCCATTAATATGTACGACTTAAATGCATTCAAAATAAAAAGCTATATTTAACATCTTTAAATCATTAACATCATTATTATTGATACTGTAGTCCTTTAATATTGGAATTAAATGTTCCAAATGTAGGATTTAGTCTTACCTATGTTTGGATAAGCTTTTACACATGTATGATTAATAAAAGCAAAAGTAATTTCTTTTGAAATGAAGATCAGCATACATTTGTTGCATTGATACTTCAACACTTAGATTCATCACAGTACATGAAAGGTAGTGATGACTTCTTAATTATGAATGATGATATTATCTATAAAGTCATACCACTTAAATCTATGAAAAATTATTTTACATAAGTCAGATATCATTGATGCAAACTGACTCTCCACACCCAAAGAGAATCTAGAGTCTATTACTTATTTGATCATTTATGAAAGGGATTTGAGAAGGTATATCCTTTTCAGCACTGCATTTAATGGGATTGAATTAGTTATAAATCTTATGTCCACACTTGTACTTTGCACAGATTTGAAATGATTAAATTTGCATTTAAATTGTTTCTGAAAGAATAGAGATCAATAATATATGGAGTATGTGATGCCACAAGAGGATTATGGAAGATGATCTTCAGAGTCAGGGCAGATCCTGAAGAAATGATAAGAGGGAGGCTTGAAAGATTCCTATACATTAATGTTATGGATGTGGGATGACAATGAGGAGCTCAGATGACAAAGATAAAATGGGGCAAAATGAAGTCAAAGAAATGAGGCCTAAGGTTATGTGAAATATTTGTGTCTTTTTTCTCCTAAAAGAAGCAAAAAGCCAAGTTTCAAGTAGAAAATGATATGATAGAAGTGAAACTGTTTACAAGACTTTAGAATAATTTAGGCAAAACAAGGTGACAGGTTCAGCTTAAGATATATATAAACTTCTTGTAACTACATTTACCTCAAACAAGCAAAAAATGTCATTTTTTCTTTTTTCTTTTATAATATCAAAGAAGAGGAGGATAGAACACATCCCACCAAGGGATAGGGTAATTGGTACCAGTGGAAGTTGGGAGGTAGTGGGGAAATGGGGTAAGAGGATGAATAAGGTGCAAAAGAATGTGTACACATGTATGTAAATGCAAAAATGAGACCTGTTGAAACTGTTCCAGGAATGGGGAGAGGGGAGAATAAAAGAGAATGATGGAGGTGGTGAATTTAATGTGACATATTTGATACATTGTAGGAACTTTTGTAGATCCCATAATGTACCCCACCAAGCACAGAAATAAACAAAAGAAAGTTGGGGAAAAAAGATTGTTTGTGCTTTGTGAACCTTGTCATGTTATTGAAGATATCAATCTGCTTGTAATAAAAAGAGTTTGGAGAGCAATAAAAAAATAAAAGAAAATTTTGTCAAAGGCATATATATATATATATCTTTTTATCATTTCAATAGATATATCTTTTGTCTCTCTCTTTCTCCATATATATAATATAATATAACATATATATATATACATATATAACATAGTTAAACATACTTTCCACAAATATAGAAGTAAATGCAGTTGCTGTATTTTTGAGGACTTAAAACAGTTCAATAGTTTATAGCTTATGAATCTCTGTTTTCTTCCTCTATCAAGCAAAAATTTTCCTACCAGGGAAGCTCTCTAATTTCTCCCAGCTACAGAGTAGCATGGTTTTGCCTAACAATTCACATAAAATAAGAGATTTCATAACTGGTAATTTTTCTAAAATATTGATTATTTGAATTTTTGCAAACATAATTTCAAAGATGCATAAAATTCTATACTATAGTGACTCTCTTTGTTAAATTTGGATCAAAGTGGATCAATAAAAAGTCATGTTTTTTGTGACTTTTTTATATTTGGCACATTTATTTTGTGGATATTCAAATATAAGTACAGTGGAGACAATGTAAAAAAATAGAGGTTACCTATGCATTTTTTCTTACCATGGAGAAATTAATAAAAACAGGAGAATAAGGTAAACTGACAAATGCAAACTATGCAGAAATCTGAAAAAAAATGTGGAATTCTAAGGAAATTCCTTTCTGGAGAAGTATGGCCTAAGTAAAATTATTTAAAGGAAGAAAGAATCTTGTTTAGAAGTTATATATGAATTAAGAGTTATCCTTAAGTTCATAATACCTGTGGTCTCATTTAATTCTGGTTTCCTTACTGAACTTCTGTCTAGATGACCTATTGGTGAGAATGGGGTATGAACATGACCCACTATTAATAAACTGGGATCTATCTGTGTTTTTATGCCCAGTAGTGTTTGCTTTATGAAACCAGTGTGTGGATATTTGTTGTGTATATTTCCTAATGTTATCTCCTCCTGCTGGTTTCTTCCCTTTATCAATATGAAGTGACCTTCTTTGTTTCATTTGATTAATTTTGGTTTGATGTAGACATGATTATAGCTACTCCCCCTTGCTTTTGGGCTCCATTAGCTTGGAAAAATTTTTTCTATCCTCTCATTCTAAGCCTATGTTCGTTTTGGCCACTGAGGTGTGTTTCTTGTAGGCAACAAGTGGTAAATGCTCACATCTTGCTTTTTAATTTAATCCACCAGTCTGCGTACATTTGTATACTGTACAGATACCTGCATATCCGTGTTTATAGCAACACTATTCACAATACCTAAAATATGAAATCATCCTAGATATTTATGAAATGATGAAGAAAATTTGATGTATATGTACACTGAGTATGGTTCAGTCATAAAGAAGAAAAAATTATGTTGTCTGAATGAAAATTGTTTGAATCAGACAGCATCATGTTAAAGCAAAATGAGCCAGATTGAATCAGTTTTTATAAGTGTAGGTTTATGTTGGAATTAGATGCCAAAATACCCAAGCTAAATTCCTTAATTATATAATACTTTTTGTGTTCCCAGTGCATGAGTGCCAAGTTGAAATGTTTGTTCAATACATTTCATATATTTAAGAATTTACAAAATCCATTTCACTTTATGCTCATACAAAAGACAAATGTCTTCTAAATAAAGCAAACACGTTCATTTCTGGGGGAGCTATGGATTTCCAAAAGCACATATAAACAATTTCAGAAGAGACTGAAAATTATTCTCCTAATCAGTGACCCTAATTACAAGGAAGTTTACAAAACTCTTGCTTATAAGACTGGAATGTTATAAGGAAGGGAATGGTTTTCATAAATTATAATCTCAATAAAAATGTAGTTTGTAAATCTGACTCTCTCATTGTGTTCTGTGTTCTGTTCTCTTTCTATTCTGTGTATGTATGATCCATCATTTTCTCCATAGACCAACTTTCTTTACAGGCCTCTTAATTTTGATCATGCTTGTAGTTTATTGTAACTATGAGCACTATATCTGTATGATACCTATTTTTGATCTTTGAGCTCAAGTTCAAGGGCCTGGCACCCTTTGACAGACTCTGCCTCTATGCCTAAATCAGAACCCCCAGAAGGAAAAAAAAATCAGATTGCCTTATTTTTAGTCACCACAGAGAAAGCACAGAAGTCCATAATACAAAAATTTAGCACTCCTTTTTTCTTATCTGTTACTTTGCAATGTCAGCCTCCTGTTTTTCATATGAAACCATCAAAATTTTAGTTATATGAGTATGCATAGACTTTTCTTTAGATTCTCTGAGTATATCTATTTCTTAGTAAATTTGAGCATAAGTGACAAAATCTAAACCTGATATTTGAGTCATGGTATAAATTTACATTTCTTTATTTGGAAAACAACCACAAGGAAACATGTCTGGCCTGAATCCACATTTGTGATGTCTGATTATTACCAATCTCTTAAAGGAGATGTAAATTCATCTAGATATATTGCTTTTCACTTGGGCAATTTACTACATGAGACTGAATTATCTATAGATGCACTGATAGCAAATTTTCAAGACAAAATATATCGAAGGATGTGCTGGTTTAGAAGTATGAAAAATATGTTATTTTGAATTGTGAATAATAATAATTCATCCAGAGTATCTGAGCTTATGGAGATCATAAAGCATTCAATAAGTTATAGGGTGAAAGTTGTATGTTAGTATATACTTGACTACTGAGGCACAGAGGTGCTATGTAAGGTCAACTTTCTATAATAATTTATGTTCATTCCCACCTTGTGTGATTACTTTGCCTGGATTTTCAACTGGATTTATTATGAGAAACAACACAATAAATTCATTTACAACATATATCCTTCCCATAAATTACTACCCACAAGTCTCTCTCTCCTTCATTTCTCTTTCTTAGTAATAATAATTACTTCTAATGCTTCTTTTAATGCACACTCATACAATATGATTTGTTTCAATTCATATGTCTGCCTTTCCCCCCAAACCATTTTTATGCTCTTCTAAGAATGAGATAGCTCTCTCTCTCTCCCTCACACACACACCCACATACCCACACACACGCACACACACACACACACACACACACACACACACACACATTTTCCTATCTCTCTTTTACTTTTCTACACCAGGAAAACAATTAATGTCTATGTTTTATGTGCTAGAAAATGTATTGTGTGATTTAATCTTTTATTACAGCATACATTTTGAATAAACACTCATCCAATTAAATTGACTTTACTTAGCTAAGTGTTTGCTTAAAATAAATGACGGTAAGAGGAGAAGATCATGGACTAGAGACATCTCCATGAATCTGAAAAAAAAAAAACTCTCAGGTGTGTGGCTACACAGAGAAGAAAGTGGTATGGAAAGGCAGGAGAGGACAATAATAAACAGTTCAGAGTGTGGGGAGCTGACAGATATATTGAATAAGCTGAGTGCTTGAGTTTGGCATAGCCCCAAACCGCAGAAGGGAGCAAGTATAGTTACGCCCAGGAAATTGCAAGCTTGGATTGGCACAGCCTCTGTGGCAGAAGTGAGTAAGATGCAGTACAGCTATTTTTTCCTGTAATGTTTACCTTTGGAGAGAAGCTGTCACAGGTTCCTCCTGTTCCCAAGGTGTCATGCCCCCTCCTCTGAGAAATGCCTCTCCACCTTGTGCTGCTACTGTATATAATGAACTCACTGGAGATGAATGGTGCTGGTGTGTCTCCATCAGGTCACCCAGTCTACCTGGCCCCAGCTTTATGCATGTTTGGTCTTCTGTCTGTTGTCTTTTCTGGCATCTCCCATGGCCCTCAGTTAGGTTTCTAAGACAAGCTCCTGTGTGATGTGAGAATGGAGAACAAAAGAAATCCAGAAATATTGAATTTTAGATTTTTAAAAGAAACAAGAGACCCTAACATAGAGTGCTAAGTAAAATCATGGGGCAAAAGGAGTGTCACTCCAAATGGGCTTCAGTAAAGAACAAAAGGTAAACCTCTTTGGGAGACACTGTAGTTGCACAAGCTAGGTACAAGCAGCTGGCATTGTGCAGAAGGAAGGAAGGAAAGAAGGAAGGAAGGAAGGAAGAAAGAAAGAAAGAAAGGAAAGAAAGAAAGAAAGAAAGAAAAATAACTTTTAAGATGAGAGATTTGTGTCTTATTTAGCAAGTGGATGCTGGAGAAGGGACCTGTGGCATTTCCTAATTCTCTCATTGGGAGACATCTCAGGAGAGGTCTTAAAGATAAAGACCTTAGCCAGAGAGAGCAGAATATCCTGCACTATTACATCTCCAAACTCCAACCCACTGCCCCCTCCACTGGCTAAGCAAATGACTGCCCTGAGAAACCATGTGGATCCATGAAACTTGTCGAATTGGGATTCAAAGTCAAGACACAGAGCATGCAAGGCATAAATTAGGGTTGCTGTGCTGGTACATGGAGTTGTTATGAGCTGATGAGTACAACATGGTATGAGTTGAATAGGGAGAGATCTCTGAGTCAGTGTGAGCCTAGCAAGCTGGGAATCATGGCAATTTTAGATGGGGAAAGCTGGGAATAGACAAGAGCCCGAGTGAGTAAGGAGCTCACTGCAAATTGAGTCATGAGAAAGTCAAGAAAAGTATGCAGCAAGCTCAGCATAAGTTGCAAGGCTAGGATGCATCAGAAGCTTCAAGAGGCCAGGAGAAGATTGCCCCCAACCTGCAAACAACATTTTATGTCTTCTTGCAATACTGGGGTCAGACACAGAGTCTTCAGTGTGCTGGGTGGATTCTCTGCTAGTGAGCCACATCGCAACCTAAATAACCCTCTGTAGCCTTTTTTATTTCAAAAAAGCCGCCTGATAGATATAAAATGCAAAGGAAATCCAGGAGAGTGGAGAATCCACTCTTCCTACTAAACAGGAAGAAATATAGACTGACACTTTTTCTCTTTTGTCTTTTTACTGTTGTTGAGTTTCTACCTTCTTTTCTGACTATTTTGTCTTTATACAGATTTTTTTCTTTTTTTATTATTGTTGTGCTGGGGGTACATTATGACATTTACAAAAGTTCTTACAATGTATCATAGTGAATTCATCCCCTCCATCATTCTCCTTTATCCTCTGTCCCCCAATTCCTGGAATAGTTTCAACTGGTCTAATTTTTGCATTTACATACATGTTTGCACAATATTTACACTACATTTACCCCTCTACACCCTCTTCCCACATTCTTTATCTCTCATTATTTCTAATACTTTCATCCTATATAATTCCCACTCTTTCCTCATTGCCTCTTCTCTTTTACTTTCCTCATCCTTCTGTCTTTCCTTTTTATGTTTTAATATATTAAAAAACAACCAGAACAAATGCTGTGGTTAATATGAAAATATATTCAAATTTTTCAAGAAGTGCATTTTTATAAATAATTCTGCAATGACAGGGAAACATTATATTGATACAAAAAATCAGAAAACTTTATCATCAAATTCTTTTTCATGTTTACACAAAAAAGAAAACTGTACAATCTCCATAAGGAAATGTGTCCTTGAACACATGTCCTGGGTATTTTTTTAAATGTTAAAATTTCTAGTTTGAGTGATAAGCAGCAGCACATGAAATTTTCATGACTCTTTCTTTCCAGAAAAGAATACTTTCAGTAAAACATTTTATCATTTTATTACCATGCATTGATATTTTTCCTGAAAAGGGGAATTTACATTCTTTTCCTTTTCTGGTAGTACTGGGGTTTGAACTCAGGGCTTTGTGCTTGCTAGGCAGGTGTTCTACCATTTGAGCCATGCCTCCAGTTTCCTGTGTGATCAGTCATACATCAAACATGAGTTATTTAAAAATCCTGAAATTTTAGAAATGGTATAGTTAGATTTATACTTGTACATTCAGTCAAGACAGAACTCAACAGAGCACACTTTAAACTTAGATGTTTTCTATTATACATATCAAAATGATTAATAAGTTGTTTCTTTCAATACAAAAGGGTAACAGATAATTAAAATATTTGCTTTACAATACAACCAATCTGTACAATTTATCCTTCTTAAACTGTCTAAAATGATTAGGAATTGTGACACTTTCTCTTGTATAAAATCTATCCTCTTCATAAAGCCCTGAGGCAAAAGGTTATTAATGTAATAAAACTGGAACCACTGTTCTTGTCATTTATGTATGAAACTGTAGCTATGAGTTAAAAAAATTGTTAAGAAATGTGGCAACTTGTAAAGCTGTTCTGTAGTTCTTTAAAATATTTCCAGACCAACTTACTCAAGAAAGTTTAAAACAGTCCTATAGAACACTACCCTTAACACTTATTAGCATTGAGATGTGAACCATTTTCCATCTCTGCTTTTGTCTCTTCTATAGTTATGATTCCAGACAGCAGGATTACTTTCTTCATAGAAGAAATAATCTCTGATTGTTCTGTAATGATAGACCCAGGATCAGAGTAATGCTGTTAGCTATAATGTCTATCTGCTAGGGAGGGGTGAGAATTCTGTCTAAATTTACTCTGTGATGATGGTATATCTTGGTGCTACTGGGAGCTTTTTAATTGCTAAATTATTAATACCTATACTTAAACATTTTTTTAAATTCTTGCTTTATCTTATAAATACCCCACATCCTTTCTTTTATAACCTCATTATTTGGTAGTATATCTGATATTTATAACATTTTTACTACATTATTATATATGGATTGGTTTTAAATTGCTGATTTTGTTACTGTTGTCTGCTTTATCTCCTCTGAGTGGTAGTGAAAAAGATATTTAACCTAACAGGTACACCAATTACAGTGTAGAAACATAAAAAACATGATAAAGGAGAGCAGCATGACTCCTCCAAAAGCTCATAGTACTTCAATAACCAAATATAAAGATGCTAAAGATACTGAAATGACTACTAAAGTTGAAGACAAAATATAAAAATTTTACTTTTAAAGATGATTAATCATCTCAAAGAAGAGTTAAACAAAGACATAAATAAAGTAAGAAAACCAATTCAAGACCTGGACAATAAAGACAACAACATGGAAAGAAAAATTCAGTAAAGAAATTGAGGTTCTGGAAAAAAGGAAAGAGTAGAAATTAAAAGTTTAATAAATCAAACAAAAATACAGTAGAAAGCATCACCAATAGACTAGATAAAGCAAAAGAAATAACTTCTGAGATTAAAAATAAGATGAAGGAAATATTACAATAAGATAGTGATTGAGAAAAAAATATGAACAGCAATGAACACAACTTTCATTAACTCTGAGACACTAACAAGAGACCAAATGTATGAATTCATGGCAGAAGAAGGGGTTGAGATACAATCTAAAGGCATAGAAAAACTATTCCATGAATTAATAGTAGGATATTTTCCAAATTACAGGGAGGATGTGGACATCCAAAGATAGGAGGAATTTAGAACCCAAAATAAACACGACCAAAAACATCCCTCTCCACACATTATAGTTAAAATGCCAACACTGCAGAACAAAGAAAGTATTTTGAAAGCTGCAAGAGAAAAGAGCCAAATTATTTACAAAGACAAGCACATCAGAATTATACCAGATTTCTCAGTAGCAACTCTAAAAGACAGGAAAGCATGTAGTGATATACTTTAAGCTCTGAAAGTAAATACATGTCAACCAAGATCACTATCTCCAAATAACATATCTTTTAAAATAAATAGAGAAATAAAGATCTTCCAAAACAAGCACAAACTAAAGTGAGGAATAACTGCTATGCCAGCATTGGGGAAAGTATTTAAAGGAATCCTATAAACAGAGGCAAAGAAAAGACAGTCACAAATATGAGAGCTTGGGAAGGAAAATTGTAATAAGGGGAATAGATGAAAATATGTGAATTAGGAAAGAATCAAAAATTTTCAACTCAGTAAAGCAGTACACTCAAAATGAACAAGGCCAAATGAGAAGAATAAAGGGTACTTGAATCAACCTAGTGGGAGGGGGAATCACAGGAATCAGAAAATACCTGTAAATATTCACTCTAAATTCAAATTGTCTTAACCCTCAATTCAAAAAAGATACACTGGCTGATTGGATTAAAAACAAATTCCAACTGTTTTATGTCTAAAGCAAAACACATTTCACAAAGACCGTGGACTGAAACTGAAAGGATAGTGTACTACATACCATGTAAATGGATGTAGAAAGTAGTAATAGTTCTGAGAATAGTTGACAAAGTAGATTTCATGCCACAATAAGGGAATGATTAATCAAGGTGATGAAATGTTTTAAAAAACATATGCACATAACATTGGTACCCCCAATTTCATAAAACAAACACTACTGAACATAAAAGGGAAGATACGTCCATATATAATAATAGTGTAGGTGATTTGCACAACACAACAACAGACAGAGTATCCAGATAAAAAGTTAACAAAGAAATCTCAGAGTTAAAGTGTACCATAGTCCAAATGGATTTAAAGGACATCTACAGACTATTCTAATCAAAACCATAAAATGCATACTCTTTTTTTTTCTTTTTTAAAAATTGTTCTGCTGGGTAGGGATACATTATGGCATGTAAAAAAGTTTTTACAATATATTAAATATATCATATTTGAATTCACTCCCTCCATCATTCTTCTTTATCCCTCTGCCCCAATTCCTGGAGTAGTTTCAACAGATATTTTTCCATTACATACATATGTACACAGAATTTCCACTATATTCACCCTCCCACACCCTATTTCCACATTCTCTCCCCTTTCACCAGTACCAAATTCCCCTCTCCCCCAGACAGGACCTGTTCTACTCTCCTGTTCTAGATTTTGTAAAAGAGAAATAAAATGACATTTTTGTTTGCTTAAGATAGATATACAGGGAGTTTCCTCATGACATTTCCATGCACATCTGCATTATAACTCATTCTAATTAGAAGTCCACAGAACTTTCTCCAAGATAGATTATATTTTAAGTTGTAAAACAAGTGTTAACAAATAGAAAAATGAAACAATTTCCTGTATCTTATGAGCATAAGATATAACAAAATTAGAAATTGATAGCATGAGAAACTGCAGAAATTGTACAGCATAGACTTTTAATGACCAATGAGTAACTGAAGAAACTAGGGAGGAAATCTAAAAATTACTAGAATCAACTGAAAATAAAAACACAATTTACCAGATATATAGGGACACGGCAACTACTCTGCTAAGAGGAAAGATTATATCTATGAGTGCATAGATTGTAAAATTCAAAAAGATCTTTAAAAAAAGTGAATGATTTACCTCAAGGTCTTAGTAAAACAAGAACAAGTGAAAGCCAAAATGAGTACAAGGAAAAATAATAAGAAACAGGGCAGAAATTAATAAAATGGAGGCTAAATGAACAATACAAAGAATTTTTGGAGAATTTGTTCTTTGAAAAAAAGATAAAAAAGATTGGTGATATCTTAGTCAAACTAAACAAAAGAAAGACAGAAAATCTGTGTTTTTAAAATTAGAGACAAAGATGATATCACCACAGATAGCAATGAAATTCAAAGAATCCTTAGGGCTTATTTTGAAAACTTATATTGCAATAAATTGGCAGAAGAAATTCATCAATTTCTACACACATGTGGATTACAAAACCAATATTTTACTAATGGGGAAAATCTGAAAGTATTTCCCCTAAAATCAGGAATGAGTAAACAGGTAGACATTCTTTCTATACTCACTTCATATACTGCTTGAGTTCTTAGCCAAAGCATTAATACAAGAGGAAAAAACAATACAAAGCAAAAAGGATACAAATAAGAAAAGAAGTCAAATTACCCCTACATGCACATGATGTGGTCACATATTTAAAAGATCCTAAAGACTCTACTAGAAGACTAGAAGGCTCTTAGATCTGGTAAGCACTTTCAGCAATGTAGCATAAAAAAATTAACATACAAAAATCTGCAGTATTCCTATATACCATTAGTAAACATGCTGAAAAAGAAATTACAAAAACAATGCCATTCACAATAGTATCAGAAAATTCCTAGTAATAAACCTAATCAAGGACATGTAAAACCTCTACAATGAAAATTATAAAATGTTGAAGAATAGCGTTGAAGTCACTAGAAGATGCAAAGGCAACCCATGTTTAAGGATTTGCAAAATTAAATTTGTGAAAATGGTGATATTAATGCAATCTACAGATTCAATGCAATTCCTATAAAATTTCCAATTACATTCTTCAGAGAAATATGAAAAATACTCTTAAAATTTATATAGAAGCATAAAATACCCCAAATAGCCAAAGGAACCTTGAGAACTAGAACAATGCTGGAGATATCATAATACCTGTCTTCAAATCATACTATATACCTATAATAAGAAAAACAGAATTGTACTGGCACAAAACAGACATAGAGAAAAATGGAATAGAATAGAGGACCTAGAAAATAAGCTCTCATATCTATAGCCATCTGCTTCTTGACAAAGATGCCCAAAATTTACATTGGAGAAAAGACAGCCTTTTCAAAAACCTAGTGGTGCTAGGAAAACTAGATACTTACATGCAGAATATCGAAACTAGGCAATCTCTCACCTGGCACAATAATCAATTCAAAATGTATGAAAGAATTTATTGTAAGATCTGAAAGGTTGAAACTACTGTAGCAAAACATAAGGGAATGAGTTGAAAACTTAGGCATAGACAAAGACTTTCTGAATAGTCTTCCAATAGCTCAGGAAAAAGAGCAAGTATTGACAAATTGCTCATTTCATTGCACGAAATTAACAATAACAATAAGGCAGCAAACTGATGCACAGCAAAGGAAACAATCACCAGAGTAAAAAGATAGCTTACAGAATTAGAGAAAATCTTTGCCAGTTACTTTCTAACAATCAGTTGATATCCAGAACATTTGAACACTTCAAAAAATTAAACACCAATATAATAAATAACCCAATCATTTAACTGGCAAAAAATTAACAGACATTTCTCAAAATAAAAAGTACAAATGATAAATAAGTACATGAAAAAAGTTCAAAATCTTTAGCTATGAATGAAATACAGGTCAATATTACACTGAGAATCCATCTCACCCCAGACAGAATTGCTATCATCTAAAAAAAAGAACAACAAATGTTTGTGAAGATGTGGGGAAAAAGGAACACTTATAAATTAGTTCAAGAGATAGCATAGGTAAACAGTTCTTCAAAAAACTAAAAAGCTTCTGCTCAACAAAAGAAATGGTCTCTAAACTGAAGAGAACACCCACAGAGTGGGAGAAAATATTTGCCAGCTACACATCAGACAAAGGACAGATAAGCAGAATATATAGGGAACTTAAAAAACTAAATTCTCCCAAAATTAATGAACCAATAAAGAAATGGGCAAGTGAACTAAACAGAACTTTCTCAAACGAAGAAACTCAAATTGCCAAAAAACACATGAAAAAATGCTCACCATCTCTAGCAATAAAGGAAATGCAAATTAAAACCATACTAAGATTCCACCTCACCCCTGTTAGAATAGCCATCATTAGCAACACCACCAACAACAGGTGTTGGTGAGGATGCGGGGAAAAAGGAACCCTCTTACACTGTTGGTAGGAATGTAAACTAGTACAACCACTCTGAAAAAAAATTTGGAGGCTACTTAAAAAGCTAAACATTGATCTACCATATGATCCAGCAATACTGCTCTTGGGAATATACTCAAAAAAATGTGACACAGGTTACTGCAGAGGCACCTGCACACCCATGTTTATTGCAGCACTATTCACAATAGACAAGTTATAGAAACAGCCAAGATGCCCCACTACTGACAAATGGATCATGAAAATGTATTTATACACAATGGAATTTTATGCAGCCATGAAGAAGAACAAAATGTTATCATTCGCTAGTAAATGGATGGAATTGGAGAACATCATTCTGAGTGAGGTTAGCCTGGCCCAAAAGACCAAAAATCATATGCTCTCCCTCATATGTGGACATTAGATCAAGGGCAAACACAACAAGGGGATTGGACTTTGATCACATGATAAAGCGAGAGCATACAAGGGAGGTGTGAGGATAGGTAAGACACCTAAAAAACTAGCTAGCATTTGTTGCCCTCAATGCAGAGAAACTAAAGCAGCAGATACTTTAAAGCAACTGAGGCCAATAGGAGAAGGGGATCAGGAACCAGAGAAAAGGTTAGTTCAAGAAAAATTAACTTAGAAGATAACACACATGCACAGGAAATCAATGTGAGTCAACTCCCTGTATAGCTATCCTTATCTCAACTAGCAAAAACCCTTGGTCCTTCCTATTATTGCTTATACTCTCTCTTCAACAAAATTAGAGACAAGGGCAAAATAGTTTCTGCTGGGTAGCGAGGAGGTGGGGGGGAGACGAAGGGGGGCAGGGGGGTAACAGAGGGGGTGGGGGAAGGGGGGAGAAATGACTTAAACATTGTATGCACATATGAATAAAATAAAAATTAAAAAAAATAATAAATTAGTTCAACCAGTATGAAAATCAGTATGGAAGTTCTCAATAAACTAAAATGGATCTATCACACAATCCTTTTATAACACTCCTGCCTATGCATTCAAAAGAATCAAACTCAGCATACAAAAGAGACACCTGCATACACCTGTGACACAATTCTCAATAGCTATGTCATGGAATCAGTCTACATTCCCATCAACAAATGAGTGGACAAAAAAATATGATATATATACCCAATGGAATATGAGGCACCTGTACACCCATGTTTATTGCAGCATTATTCACAATAGCCAAACTATGGAAACAGCCAAGATGCACTACTGATGAATGAATTAAGAAAATGTGGTATTTATACACAATGGAATTTTATTCAGCCACAAAGAAGAATGAAATTTTGTCATTTGCAAATAAATTTATGGAACTGGAGACATCATCTTAAGTGAAGTTAGTCAGGCTTTGAAGGCCAAAAGCCACATGTTCTCCTCATATGCAGATAATAGACCTAAAACAAATGCAGCAATATTATGCGACATGAGTTACACTAAGGGGAGGTCATGCATAGAAGGAGTAGGGTAAAAGAAGGAAACTAAGAACTTGAAAATGGTTGATATACTCACTATACAAAAATGAATACAGAAATCTTAAGCTAGCTGAAACCACCGTAAGAAAGGGACTATGGTAGAATGAAGAAAATTAGAGGAGATGAACCAATTGGGATTACAATGCATACATACATGGAAACATCACAAAGAAACTCCCTGTGTAGTTACCTTTACCTCAAACAGCAAAAATGATGTGTTTATCATTTTATCATTTCTCTTTTTTCTTCTACAAAATCGGACAACAGGAGGGCAGAATAGGTCCTGCCTGGGGTGAGAAGGGGAGAGGAGGGGAGGGGTTGGTACTAGTGGGAGAGGAAAAAGTAGCAGAAGAGGGTAGGAGGGAGAATAAGGTGCAAAAAATGTGTACACATATATGTAAATGCAAAAATAATACTATTCCAGGAATTGGAATGTGTGGTGGAGGGGTATAAAGGAGAGTGGTGGAAGGAGTGAATTCAAGTATGATATATTGGATACATTGTAAGAACCTTTGTAAATGGCACAATGTAGCCCACCCAACACAACAATAATGGGAAAAAAAAAGGAAAGAGCATAAGAGCTTCATGACTGTGGTTTCTGTATAAATATCCAGGCACACAAATATATTTCCAATGGGTTTTTATATTAACTCTAAAATATATGTTGAATAATATTGGGACTGTAATACATAATAATATTGTCCATTTCTGTACTTCCAGAGTAACTTTAACCTGTCCTTGGTTGAACAATAGTCTGTCTACCTTAGGGCTTCCTTGTTGGGTTGTTGGTATTCTTGACAAGTATACGCATTATTTAAACTTATTATATGCTAATTATAAAATCTATAGATGATCTCTCTATGAAAAAGGAAATGACTCTTTTAAAAGTTCTGGACATTTGATAACTAGAATTGCATACATGTATATTTTATACATATACATGCATACTCATATACACATAGCTCCTGAAATACATAAATAGATTCATATTATTGGGCCACATAAATTCCATCTAAATTTACTACCTTGACAGAATTGATTGATCAGCCAATTAAGCATTTCACTCAAATTACTGTATAGGTTGGGAGAGAGTGTGGGATGAATGGAGAGAGAAAGAAGGAGAGAACATGCAGAAGAGAAATATTTTAATTTCATTCACTACTAATCTCAATTGAATGACCAGAACTGATGAGCTATGTGTACAAGATCACTGCAAAACAAGTTGGGGGCTATTGTTTTTGCTCCTTAGTATAGACATAAAATTATGCAGGTATCATTCACCCATGCATGAAAGTAACCATAACCTTGTCAGTTTTCTGATGACTTCTAAGTTGTGCTAGTTGTTTGGTAATAGTCACAACTCTCCTGTGGGTGCTGCATTTGAAGATTGTGTTGTCCTTCAACATGACTAAGAATATAAGACAGTGATTGAATGTCATCTAGTGCTTATTAATATGCATATTGTCATTTGTCATCTTAGTCATCACTGACACTTTGTCATTTATGTTACTGTAAGCATTATATTAACTGAGGGTTGTTAAATTTCAGACCTTTCTCTTGCTGCAAACTCATCAAAATACAGGAAACCATCTTGAAAAGTCTTGCTAATAAAAACAGATAAATTTAAGATTATTTGACTCATTACATCTTTTAATGCAATACAGAACAGATATACCACAGTTATTATAAAAATTATTCTGTATTTTAATGGATTGTGCCTAAGTGTACTGATTACCACATGAAAAGGGTGAATCTCTTAAAAGTACCCAAATATAATCTTTTAAAATAATATAGAACTACTATGTAAAGCAACTTTCATATGACTCCATTTTATGATCACCATGTCTATTTGGGTAATGATAGACAACTATTAACAATCCTATGAGTGCTAATAACTGAGACTCAGATAGTTTTAATTATTTGCCAAAGACACATTTTTAAACTGTTAGAAAAGAAAATATAGATTCTAAAATCTTGCACATGATATTTCTTTTCATTTTGTTTCTCTCTATAAACTAAATACATTTTTTCAAATCATTCTTTGATATTCTTAACATTTGTTTCACATAATGCAACAGACTTTGTTGTATGACTGCTCAGTATGCCACACTCTCCTTCTTCTTCTTAACAAAATACTGACACTCTCATTTATCCGCCCTTCAGAATATAATAATGTGTCAGGAAAAGCTGACCTGATCCCAACCTCCATATGGTAGATAAAATTTATTCATTTCTTTCTGGGTAACTGTAGTGTTTTTACCAGTGACTGGAATAAAATAGTCTTGTAACCATTAACATTAGAGTGAAGTCCTCCCAAAGACCTCTTGGAATGTTTTCTTTACTCCTAAAAAAAAAAGCACATGAAGAGTTGATAATTTTATGTTGAATATTGCTGTGCCATCTCAATTTGTGATTGAGAATGAAAATAACATGCTGAGAATTGAAAGTAGAATCTTCAAATACTACTGATGAAGTCGACCTTAATTTTAATCTTGTTTTATGCTAAAATATGTTGCTTTTTTAATACAGTTGAGAAAAAAATTTGTTATTTGACCCATACTGATATAGAAAAAATCTAAACAAATCAATAAAAAGTAATCATTAATTGTTACAAGGGTTATCTTGCAATATTATTACTAGGAGAGTAATAAAAGTCATAGAATATAACTAGACCTATCATTAATGAAAAGAGTATAATCCAGTATTTTGCAAAGTGAAAAGGAGTGTCTTTCATTGTCAGAGATAATTTAGGAAAGATGCATTTAAAATCTAAACAAGACACTTAAATATATATGTACCATAGCCATGCTATTTTATATTAAAAGTCTGTAAGTGAAACTTTTATTTGCAGCATTTTAAGAATGCATTTAACCATAAAATAGTGCAAGTGTTGGGTGAAAGCATGGTATGGAATAACGGTATGCCCAGAAACATATTTTAGAAAAAAAAATGATGATAAAACTAACAGGACAGTGAATGGGAATCTTCAAAATTTTCAGACCACTTTATGGAAGATTTAAGATTAGTAATATGAACTACCTTTTGGCTAATACAATTTCAGTCTTTAAAAAAAAACTAGGATATAGTAAGCAAGAGATTTTGTTGTAATGTTTCCACATGTGCTTCTAATGCAATTTGATCATGTTCACCCTGTTACATTTCCAACTCCCTCCGCCTTTCCTGTCCAGTTTCACCTCCACAATACTCCCCCTATTTATTTTCATGACATTGTCTCCAACCCCCCATATGCCACAAAGGAAATCACGAGATTCTTTCCTTTCCATGATTTGCTTTTTCCACTTAAGACAATAATCTCCAGTTCTATCCTTTTTTCCAGGAAGTGACATAATTTCATTTTTCTTCATATCCAAGTAAAACTCCATTGTATATAGAGATCATGCCCTTGTGGTTACCATGATGCTTATAAGAATCTCTTTTAATTATAACAAGCTATTTTGAAATGATAGCAACTCGTCATGATCATAAGGATAACAACAGAAGCAAATAAATTAATATGCTTATACAAAAGAAAAAGAAAATATATACTCAAAAGAATACTCCCCAGTTGAATTACATTCCCACATACTGTCTTTTCAATATCCTGAGTTTTTAAAATTTTTAGTATTGCCCTGTCACCTAACATACTGATTAAGTTATTATTGTAATTGCTTCATTATTTAGTTTTCATGCTAAAGATATGAATGGTTACACAACCTGCTTGCAATATTAGAACATTCTTATTTTTTGTGTAATTATTCTTATATTAAGTATCATTCCTTATATTTTCTACTTGTTCACTGATAACTTTTTCTGTCAGTTTGAACAACTTAATTTCACATTTTTTGTAGAACAGGCTGGTGAAGATAGACTACCTCAACTTTTGCTTATCTGGAAAATTATCCCTCCTTTATTTCTAAAAAGTTACCTTTGCTGCGTACAATATTATTTGTTGGCACTTTTCTCTTCAGCACTGAAAATCTTATGCCACTCTCTCCTGCCCTCAAAAATTTCTGCTCAAACTTCAGTTTTTAGGCAAATTGGCATGTTCCTTTTTTGGCTTTTATTTCATTTCTCTTGTAGCTTTGAGAATGTTTTATCTGGATTTAAGATATATTGGGGTAAAATTGGTTGACTAAAATTTGAAAAGTGGCTTTTATGTTTCTTGTAATTGAATATTTGTATCCTTCTCTAGGTTTGGGAAATTTTCTATTATTACTCCTTTGAATAAGCTTTCTATGGCTTTCAAATTATCAGTTCCTCCTTGAACCCCAGTAATCAAAATACTTGATTTTTTTATATTTCCTGAGTTTTCTGTTAGATTTCTTCATTCCTCTTCATTCATTTTTGCTCTTTCTTTTTCCAGTGTGTGTTTTCAAATAGCCTGGTTTTGTACTCACTAATTCTTCTATTTGATCTAAGTACTGATGACTTATCTTGCATTTTAAATTTCTGTGAGTGCTTTTTACAGCTCAAGAATTTCTGTTGGTTTAATTGTTTCCAAACATTTCCCTGTGTTTTCTTCCAGCTCATTGAGTTTCCTTAAAACAACTGTTTTAATTTGGTTTGTCTGAGAGTTTTGTACTGATTACAGTCCTGTCAGTTTCTAGTTCCTTATTTGGAGTTTGGGTGAGGTCATGCCTATTTGGTAGCTTCTTATGCTTTCTGGTATGCAACATATTCTGGGAATTGAAGGGTCAGGTTTACCTAATTTGGTTTGTGCCTGGCTTTCCAGAAATTTAAAGAAGGAGACTTATTTTCTCTGAACCTGTACTTACTCCTAGTATTTCAGCATTAGATGTTACCCTGTTCCAAATTTGTCTGGAGTGCTGGTGTGTAGTCAGTATTTCAATAATAGAGTGCAATTTTACAAAGAATTCTCTTACTCTATTATTCTATTTTTCAGAAAGAAAAAAAGAGGGTACCTAGATAGAATATAATGATCCCAAATCCTCTCTCTGGTGCTAAAGTTGGCACAGATACCTCATACACAGTTTTCTGTGGCCATACACTGAATGATTCTGCCAAGCTCTGGTCAAAGGCACAGTGGATACACGAACGCCAGCCTCCTCTGTAAGACCTGTTGCCATTAAAGCCACAGATATGTTTCATACCCCAAATCCACAGTTCATGTAGAACAGAACAACACTGGGTCAGGACAAATGCTCATACTTTCAGGTGATCTAATGCTGAGATAAACTTGTGATCTAAGACTGCTGAAATGGCCATAGGTGATGCTAGCGCTAATATATGCCCAATAGCCTAGGGCTTCATGACTTCTACTAACACTGACGTTGGATCAGAGATTCCATCAACAAAGGGGCCTGGATATGTGGGCCATTAGAATTTTCCCAGTGTTTTGTTTCACCAACCTATGACTGAGTTCTAGAGAAAAACTTTATGCTAACTACTTTATCATACTCTCAGTGAATGTGATTTTAGTTCATGTTACAGTGAATGAGGTTGAGATAGTGTTGGCAAAGACAACGAGGGTTACCTGATGACTAATGCTAAGTTGATAGTGCCTGAGTTTCAACACAATGAGGACTTGCACTTTCTTAGGAGTACACTGAAGTCCACATTGCTGCCAGAGTTGATGCAGGATGCAGCATTATTCTGACCCACTGGAGCACAGGTCTCAGCTTCTAGCAGTGACAGTTCTAGAATGCCATCTGAGCACTCTCTGAGAAATAGCTCTGTTGCCTGATATTGGGGGATAAGTGGTACATACACTACAATGATTTGCCTTTTCCTGATATTTAAGTGTGTTAAATCTTTTTTCTTGTATTTATTGGACATTTGTATTTTCTTCAAAAATTATCTGTTTACCTCCATTGCTAATTTTATGATTGGATTATTTGCTTTTTTGTTGCTTCAGTTCTTTTTATATTCTAGATATTACTGCATTGACAAGATGAATATCTGACAAAGATTTTCCTAATTCTATAGGCTGTATCTTCAATCTGTTGATCATTTTTTGTGCAGAAAACTTTTAATTTTTTTGCAATCTCATTTGTCTGTTCTTGCTCCAATTTCCTGAGCTATTGGAGGCTTATTCAGGAATTTACTACCTATGCTTATAAGTGGAAGTGTTTCCCCTAAGTTTTCCTCTAAATGTTTCACTTCTTACATTAAGGTCTTTAATCCTTTTCAATTTGTTTTTTGTGCAGGGTTTAAGATAGGGACCTGGTTTCAGTTTTTTGCATGTGGATATTGTTTTCACAGCACCATTTATTTAAAGAGAGTGTTTTCTTACATGTATATTTTTGGTTCCTTCATCAAGAAAAGATGGAAGTGCTTGCTTAAGATAGTTTCACAATCTCCTATTCTGTTCCATTGGTCTAGGTGTCTTTTCTGTGACAGTACCATGCTGTTTTTGTTACTGTGGCTCTGTAGTATACCTTGAATTCAAATACTGTGATACCTAGAGTATTGCTGTTTTTACACAGTATCGCTTTGTCTATTCAGAATCTTTTGTGCTTCCATATGAATTTTAGAAAATTTTTCTATTTTTATGAAGAATGTAATCGGAATTTTGGTAAGGATTCTAATGAATGTGTGTATGGTTTTTGGTGATATGGCCATTGTAAGATTTATTATGCCTATTCAGAGACACGGAGGTCTTTCTATCTTCTAGTGTCTTCTACATTTTCATTTTTCAGTTCCTTATAATTTTCATTGTAGAGGTGTTTAGTAATTTTGGTTACACGATGCCTAGGTAGTTTTTGAAGCTTTGTGAGTGATTTTCTCCAAGTTTTGTATGTTGATTTGTGTATTGCTAAATAACCAATGTAATATTGGCAAACCAAATTTAACAGCACATTAAAAAGAACATATATCATAACCAAGTTGGTTTAATTCCTGGAATGTAAAGATTGTTAATATATACAATGTTGATACTTGGGGATCTACCCAAAGGAATGTAAGTCAGGTTACAATAAAGGAACCCGCATACCTAAGTTTATTGCCACACTATTCATATAAGGTAAACTACAGAAAGAGCTGAGATGCCCCATTACTGATGAATGGATTCAGAAAATGTGGTATTTATATACAATGCAATTTTATTCAGCCATGAAGAAGAATGAAACTTTGTCTTTTGTAAGTAAATGGATGGAACTAGAGAACATTATCTTAAGTGAAGTTAACCAGGTTCAGAAGGCCAAAAGCCACATGTTTGCTCTATATGTGGAATATAAACCCAATACAAATACAAACAATACTGTGAAAACAGATCACACTATAGGGAGGTCACATGAGATAGAGGGGTAAAAAAGGAAAATAAGAAGGTAAATATGGTTGATGTACTTCTTATATAAGAATGAATATAGAATTTTTAAAACAACTGAAATCACCAAAGAAGGGGAATAAGGTAGAAAGGAGAAAAATGGAGTGGATGAACAAATTCAGGTTATAATATATATATACATGGAAATGTCACAAGCAACCAATGTATAACTATCTTAAACAAACAAAAATGTGTGTTTGCAAAAACATGGAACAGGAAGGTAACAAGACTCATGTCTGTGGGTTAGTACCAGTTGAAGCAGGGAAGATATAAGGAAATGGTGTAGTAGGGTAAATATAAATAGAACTAGAGAACTTCATCTTAAGTGAAGTTATCCAGTCTCAGAAGGCCAAAAGCAGCATGTTCTGTTTTATATGTGGAATATAGACCTAATACAAATGCAGAAATATCATGAAACACTGTTCACACTAAGGGAGGTCACCTATGAGAAGGGTAGGGTTAAAGAAGGCAACTAAGAAGTCATATATGGCTAAGAAGGTAAATATGGTTGATGTACTTCTTGTACAAGAATTAAGACAGAAATCTTAAACCAGTCAAATCCACCATAAGAAAGGGTCTAAGGTAGAATGAAGCAAATTAAAGGAGATGAACCACTTGGGGTTATAATACATATATACATGGAAAATATCACAAGGAAACTCCCTGTGTAGCTACTTTTATCTTAAGTAAGCAAAAATGTCATTTTTTTCTCTTTTTTCTTTTTTTCCACTATAACATTGGAGAAAAGGAAGGCAGACCAGGTCCTGCCTAGGGAGCTATCAGTACCAGTGTGGGGGATAGTGGGGCAATAGGGTAGGAGGGTGAATACAATGCAAAACATATGTACATATGTATGTAAATGCAAAAATGATGCAAGTTGAAACTATTCCAAGAATGGGTGGAGGGGGTGAATTCAAGTATGATATATTTGACACATTGTAAGAACTTTTATAAATGTTACAATGTACATACATGCAACACAACAATAAAAAAAGAAAAAAGAACAAAATGAGACTTGTTGAAACTATTCCAAGAATGGGGGAAAGGGGGATAATGGAGAATGATGGAGGAGGAAAATTTAACTACAATGTAGTGTAAGAACTTCTGTAAATGTCACAATTTACCCCCAGTACAATAATCATAATAAAAAAGAGACCTGGATATTTATTTATCCTAGTTTAATGGTCTCCTTTACCAATTATCATGTATGTGATTTTGTGAAACTATCACCTCCAAAATATTAGATTCTTAATCTATAAAATGAGATTGAAATAGCATCATCTTCACAGGAATATCATGTAGAGTAATATGGCTAAAATATGTACTTTTGTTTTTCTGCTTCTATTCCATATTGCTTTGGCTACACATTCCATTAATTTGAAAAGACATAGATCAGATACTACATCTATAGGAAGTTTCATGCTCTCAAGTTTTTTTTAAATACACAAGGAATAGAGATCTTTATGTTTATTACTAGATTTGCATTCTTATTATATCCCATTAATTAAATAGAGTAGTGTTTTTTTACTGTATGATTGATGAAAAATCCAATAGGAATTATCAAATATATTCCTATGATTCCCTACTCTCATTATTTAATAGAAAATCATGCATTGGGAATGCTTTGTCTATAATCAATTATGTTCATCTTTTCTTGCAATGTGGATGTTAACTTTCCTATTTTCTGTTGCTTTTTACCTCAAGAAACTCCTAATGCTCCATCTTTCCTATTTTTACTTTTTATTTATTCTCATTCATAAAAAAATTCTTCAGTTTGTTAAAGACATAAACTTAACTTTCTAGCCTCCACTGCTTTACACCTTTTGAAGATTTAATACTGTTAAAAATAGGTTTTCTGTTTCAGATTCTACTTAGCTGCAAAATGGTCGAACCAATTGAGCCCTAGAAATTCTCTACATTCTTTCCTTACTATCCATTTCTACTAATATTGAAATTTAACCTCATCTAATATGATGTACATATGCTACATTTTGTAAAAGGCATATACAGTCATATTTAACTTTCATTATAATTAAAACTTCAACTAAATTTATTTTATGGGCATTTCACAGTATATTTTAAATATTAATTTATCATAGTCATTTGAAATTTAATAGATATAACTGAATTCATCTGTACTTCTACAATGACCAAATAATTCTAGGAGTTTATTTTATACAGATTAATATCTGTACCCATTGTCAGTGCACCCAATTTCATCAAACATTCATTAAAGGACTTAAAAAGCACATCTAGACTCCAACACAATTACAGTGAGAGACTTTTATATCCCTCAATCACCAATTGATAGGTCATCCAAACAAAAAATCAACAAGGAAATCCAAGCTCTACATGACACCATAGATCAAATGAATCTAACTCATGTCTACAGAATGTTTTATCCAATAACAACACAACATACATTCTTCTCAGCAGCCCATGGAACTTTCTCCAAAATAGATCATATCCTAGGACACAAATCAAGCCTCAGCACATATAAAAAAATAGAGGTAACCCCCTAAATTCTATCAGACCACAAAGCAATAAAACTAGAAGTCAACGAAAAAACTAAAAGCAGAAAGTACTCAAATAATTGGAGGCTTAATAATGCATTGCTCAACCATCAGTGGGTCAAAGAAGAAAAAAGAGAGGAAGCCAAAAGTTTCTTGTAAGTTAATGAAAATGAAAACACCACCTACCAGAACCTATGGGACAAAGCAAAGGCAGTCTGAAGAAGAAAATTTATAGCCATGAGTGCACATATTTAAAGGACAGAAAGGTTCTCAAATAAATGACCTAATGCTACATCTCAAACTCCTAGAAACACAAGAACAAACAAAACCCAAAAAAGCAGAAGAAGAGAAATAATAAGGTCCAAAATTAATGAAATAAAGACCAAAAAAAAAAAGAAAGAAAGAAATAAAAGAAAAAAAACGTAAAGAATAAACAAAACAAAAACTGGTTCTTTAAAAAAAAATAAACAATATTGACCAGCCCCTGGTAAATATGACTAAAATAAGGAAGGAAAAGACCCAAATTAATAAATCAGAAATGAAAAAAGGGAGATAACAATGAACACCATGGAAATCTGGGGAATCATCAAAGACTACTTTGAGAACATATATTTCAATAAATTGGAAGATCTTGAAGAAATGGACAAATTTTTAGACACTTTGAGCAACCAAAACTGAACCAAGGAGATATTAACCATCTAAACAGACATGTAACACTTAATGAAATTGAAACAGCAATAAATAGTCTCCCAAAAAAGAAAAATTCAGGACCTGACAGATTCTCAGCTGAATTCTGCCAGAACATTAAAGAAGAAATAAGACCAACACTCCTTCAAATTTTCCATGAAACAGAAAGGGAAGGAACACTTCATAGAACTCATTCTATGAAGTGAGTATTATACTCATCCCAAAACTGGACAAGGCCACATCCAAAAAAGAGAACTATAGGCCAATCTCCTTAAGGAACATTGATGCGAAAGTCTTCAATAAAGTAATGCCAAACTGAATCCACAATATATCAGAAAGATCATTTACCATGACCAAGTTGGCTTCATCCCAGGGATGCAAGGGCGGGTCAACATATGCAAATCAATAAATACAATATAGCACACTAATAGAAGCAAAGACAACAAACCACTTGATCATCTGAAGAGATGTTAAAAAAGCCTTTGATAAGAGTCAACACCATTTCATGATAAAAGCTCTAAGAAAACTAGGAATAGAAGGAATGTACCTCAACATTATAAAGGCTATATATGATGAACCTATAGCCAATATCACATTTAATGGGGAAAAACTGAAACCATTTCCACTAAAGTTAGGAATAAGAAAAGGATACCAGTCTCCCTACTTCTATTTGACATAGTCCTGCAATTCTAAGCCACAGCAATAAGGCAAGAAGAAGAAATATAAGGAATACAAATAGGTAAAGAAGGAGTCAAACTATCCCTGTTTTCAGATGACATGATCCTATACCTCAAAGACCCAAAAAACTCCATCAAGAAACTCCTAGACACCAAAAACAGCTTCAGCAATGTAGCAGGATACAAAATCAGCTTACAAAGCTCAATCGCCTTTCTATACACCAACAATAAACAAATTGAGAAAGAATATAGGAGAACAATCACATTTACAATAGCCTCAAAAAAATCAAATACCTAGGCATAAAGTTAACAAAGGATGTAAATGACCTCTACAAGGAGAACTACAAACCACTAAAGAAAGAGTTCAAAGAAGACTACAGAAGGTAGAAAGATCTCTCATGCTCATGAACTGGCAGAATCAACATAGTAAAAATGACTATACTACCAAAAGCAACCTACATGTTCAACATAATTCTCATCAAAATCCCAATGACTTTCATCACAGACATTGAAAAATGTACCCTAAAGTTCATTTGGAAACACAAAAGAGTGAAAATAGCCAAGGCAATACTTAGCAATGTTGTAGGTATCACAATACCCATCTTCAATCTATACTACAGGGCCATAGCAATAATATCAGCATGGCACCCTCACAAAAACACATATGAAGACCAGTGGAACAGAATAGAAGACCTGGATATGAATCCAAGCAGCTATCCCCACTTTATTTTTGACAAAGTTGGCACAAACATATGATAGAGAATTGAGACCCTCTTCCACAAATGTTGCTAGGAAAAGTGGTTATCTGCCTGCGGCAAACTGAAACTAGATTCATGCCTGTCACCCTGTACTTGTATCAACTCAAAGTGGATTAAGGCCCTTAATATCAGACCTGAATCCTTGCAGTTAGTACACAAAAAAGCAGGGAATTCTATGGAAGCAATAGGTATAGGCCAGGACTGCCTCAGCTGAACTCAAGCGGCCCAGCACTGAAAAGAAAGGATGGACAACTGGGACTGCTTGAAATTTAAAAGCTTCACACAAAAAAATAAATGGTGTCTAAGTTGAAAAGAGTGGGAGAAAATCTTTGCTAGCTAAATATCACACAAAGGATGGACAACCAGAAAATACCAGGAGCTCAGAAAACTAAACTCCCCCAAAATCAATGAACCAATAAAGAAGTGGGCAATGAATGAAATAGGAGTTTTTCAAAAGAAAAAGTGCAAATGGCCAAAAAACACATGAAAAAATGCTTACCATCTTTGCCCATAAAGGAAACGCAAATCAAAACCACACTAAGATTCCACCTCACTCCTGTTAGAATAGCTATCATCAAAAACACCACCAACAACAGATGTTGGTGAGGATGTGGGGAAAAGGAAACCCTTGTACACTGTTGCTGAGGAAGTGAGCTAATCCAAGCACTCTGGAAAAAAATATGGAGGCTTCTTAAAAATCTAAACATAGATCTGTCATATGATCCAGCAGATTTATCCTAGGGATATACCCAAAGGAATGCAACTCAGGTTACTCCAGAGGCACATGCACACCCATGTTTAGTGCAGCACTATTCACAACAGCCAAGCTATGGAAACAGTCAAGATGCCCCACTACTGATGAATGGATTAAGAAAATGTATTTATACACAATGGAATTTTACTCAGCCATGAAGAAGAATGAAATCTTATCATTCACAAGTAAATGGATGGAACTTTAGAATATCATCCTAAGTGATGTGAGTCAAGCTCAGAAGACCCAAAATCATATGTTCTCCCTCATGTGCAGACTTTAGATGTAGGACAAAGGCAGTAATGTTGTTGGATTTGGGTCACATGCTAAAGGGAGAGCACATATGGGAGGAATGGGGATAGGTTAAAAAATCCAGAACTTGAAAGTGTTTGATGTTCCCACTGCAGAGGAACTGATACAGTAACCTTAAAGCAACAGATGACAATATGGGAAGGTGATGGGAGGTAGTGAAGAGGTCAAGTAGAGATGAATCAATTTGGGTTGTAATACACTTGTCCATGGAAGTAATGCTAGGAATCTCTCTGTATACCTATTCTTATCTCAACAAGCAAAAACACTATGTCTTTCTTATTATTGCTTATGTCTTCTCTTCAACAAAATTGGAGAAAAGGGCAGAACAGGTTCTGCCTGTAAGTGAGGGGTGTGGGGAGGAGAGGGAGGGAGCGGGGGACAGAAGGTAGAAATGACCCAATGTATGCACATACAAATAAATGAATAAAAGCTTAAAGAATAAAAATGAATGAAGAATGTAAAAAAAAAAATCAACAGCAAATTTTGGCAAGGTTGTGGAGAACAAGCAACCCTTATACACTGCTGATGGGAATGTAAAGCTAGTACAAACACTTTTGAAAACAATGGGAGGCTTCTTAAAAAAATTAAACATAGATCTTCCATATGATCCAGAAATACCACTCCTAGGGATATACCTGAAGGAATGTGACTCAGGTTATTACAAAAGCACCTGCACACCCATGTTTATTGCAGCACTATTCACAATAGCCAAGCTATGGAAACAGCCAAGATGCCCCACTACTGACAATTGGATTAAGAAAAGGTGGTACTAATATACAATGGAATTTTACTCAGCCACAAAGATGAATGAAATTTTGTCATTTGCAAGTAAATGGATGGAACTGGAGAACATCATCTTAACTGATGTTAGCTAGGGTCAGAAGGCTAAAAATCACATGTTCTCCCTCACATGCAGATTACAGACCTAAAAACAAATGGAGTAATATTGGACATGGTCACACACTAAGGGGAGAATGTGGATGGAAGGAATAGAGAAATAGAAGGAAACCTAAAATTTTTATGTGGTTGGTGTGCTCACTGAAGAGAGGTGAATAGAGTAACCTTAAACTGGCTGTGGAAGGGGACCAGGTCATAGTGAAGAAGACTGGTAGAGATGAACCAATGTGGGTTGTAATACACATGTGCATGGATGCCACACTAGGAATCTCTCTGTATAGCTATTTATATCTCAAACTAGCAAAAATGCTATGCCTTTCTTATTATCTCTTATTTTTTCTCTTCAACAAAATTGGAGAACAGTCAGCTTTTGCCTGGAAGAGGATTGGGTTGGGGATAGGTGGCCCAAATAATGTATACACATGTAAGTAAATGTGAAAATGATAAAGTAAAATTTAAAAAATAGTGAAAACTTACTTTTCATTGGGAGGTTGATTTGTACCTTAACTTCATGCATATTTTCTTCAGTATTATTATCTGCTGATATATACTATATACTATACCAACTTCTTCGAATAAATATTTGGAAATATAGAAATATTCTTGTGAATAATTCAGTGATCAATATAATTCTAGCTTTTTCGCCTTCCATTGCTTACTAATAAACTTTATTAGGAACCATATTTGTCCTCCTGAATACATACACACACACACACACACACACACACACACACACACACAAAACTTGACATCAGGTAAAAAAGACAGTGATCCTTTAGTGGCTGGAAAAGAAAGGAGATAAACCTTACAATTAACCCACTCGGTTGCCTTTATAGAAGTTGAGGGGATGGGGAATCCAATCATAACTGGTACACAAGCTGATTAATGGAGATGGAACTGAGAACATGGGAAGACAAAGCAAGTACAATCTCCAAAGCAGAGTACTAGTGAAGAAAGTGCTGCATACAGAGAGAATTCCAGAGATCAGAAGCTCACTCTCAATTGTTCTCATGAATGCTGGTAAGTACATGTGTGTTTAGAACATATAGAGTCTATGGAAAGGGCAAACTTGAAAGAATTAGCAGGTACAATGCTCAGTCCTGGACAGGGCGTAGAACAGTACCTATCCCACAAGAATACCAGAGCTATCTCAAGATCAGAAGGGCATGGCAAATAATATATAGAAGTGTTTGATCCTCAATAGTGAACAGCGATTATTCTCAATGGAGTATTTTTCTTGTCCTATTTAAAACTAAAATGAGGAAACTTACTTGAACCTCAGAACAATTGTAAGATTACTTATAGAAATACAAAAAGTCTAATACTCAAAAAGAATGGTGTTGGCAATAATGGCTCCGATAGGTTTTGGTTCTTACTGCACCCTTTAGCTTCTGTTTTCCAGGGTCATGGTCCTGCCTCAAGTCTAGCTTGAATTCTCCTTCTGCCCCAACCTCCAATCAGCATGAACCATAAGATCCTAACCAATCAGATCATGCCGAGATTCACTGAGGGGTATTTAAGCCCCTGCTACTCTCTCTCTCTCTCTCTCTCTCTCTCTCTCTCGGCTCTCTCCCTCTCCCACCCGGCAATAAAGAATCTCTTGTCCAGATCACTCCTCCCCGCATGGTCACTTTTGGGGCCTACATTTCCAACATTTTGGTGCCATGACTCAGATGTGGACTCTCCACTAATCTTGGTGTCACCCCCATTCCAACTCACTCCACGACCACCCTGGGGATGTGACTGGCCAGGACTCATCCTCCCGATCGCCCTGCTTGCATTCAACACCGGACATTCTTTAGTGAGTCCACATACACATATTGGGCTCCCTTTGCAGTCTCTCCCTTCAGTGTCTCCAGGGTTTTCAAACATTTCCCCTGTTTGGCTATCTCTGGACTGCTCAGGCAGTAGAGGGATTCCCTTCCTTGTCGGGCTTGGATCCATTTTGTCATGGGTCTCAGAGACCCATTGTCAAAAAGCCTGGGCCCAGGTGACCCATAGCCCTCGGCCCATTGGTGGCCTTGCAAACCACCTGAAATCAGTGATGACTGATTCTCATGTGTTTTGCATTCTCTTGGATATTTGTGCTGCGCAGGGATGCTCCACAGTACATAATATCCTCCTCTCCCATTCTGGGACCAGATCCCTCAAAATGGGTGCCTCTACATCTTCTCTGCCATTTGACTCCCCATTGAGATGTCTCCTCAATAATTTAGACACCTTGAGTTTGACTCCAGACATAAAACCAAAAAATTTAATCCGCTTTTGCACTCAAATCTGGCCCACTTATCCTTTAGACAACCAAAATCACTGGCCCCTTTTTGGGTCTTTATATCCCAACCTTTTATGGGAAATATAACTACTGTGAGCAATTG
Source organism: Castor canadensis (assembly GCF_047511655.1). Classification (NCBI taxonomy): domain Eukaryota; kingdom Metazoa; phylum Chordata; class Mammalia; order Rodentia; family Castoridae; genus Castor; species Castor canadensis. Next base: position 27,568,955 of record NC_133405.1, read on the forward strand.
AGACGATGGGGAGAGATTCCATTATGTCCAAGCCTTTTCATACCTCTGTCTAAATCCAGCTCTCTGACTTCAAACCCTCCCTCTGTACTATCAGTTCTCCTGCACAAAGTCTATCAGCCTGTAAACCAGTTTCTAAATCAGCCAATTCCTCTCCAAACCTCCTCATTCCCCACGTAAACAGACTTCTTGCACTGCTTACCATACCTATCTCCTCCTATCTTCCTGAAAAACTTTCCCTGTCATGGAGTTAAGCAAGCCACTCCTTGCCAATTCTGGCCACAAGGAGGTTCCAGCTCTGGAGAGCTCATGGTCCCTTCCTGTGGGCTGAGACCAAGCCTCAGATTTATTTGGAGAATGGAGGTTTCATTTTCCTGAAAGCCTGCCAGTACCAGTCAATGGGAGCAACCTAGAGGCACAGGTGATGGCTAATCCCTTAAGCATGTGTCATGCTTCCAGACTCTGCCTTCCCCTCCCTTACCTAAGATGTCAGGACACCTTTTTTGCCTCCTCCATGGTCTCATCACGTATCATCTGTCTCTGTCTGCCTTCCCCGCCCTGGGCTTACTGGGACCCTGCCTCCCATGAAAACTTGTAGCATGGTACTTTATGACTTAAGCTATTCCAAATAGTTTGTCAGGCCTCTCGGTCTAAAGGAACTTTAAGTCAGCTGCTTTACAAAAAACACTTACAAAAACTTGCAGCTGCCATGCTCATGTTGTAACTCCACCCCCACAAGGGGAGGAGGGAAAGCAAACAGGCTCACCTGTGCACAGGATGCTGGCTTCTGGACACAGCAAAAACACCTGCCATAGTTAAGAAAATCCATAGAGAGGACCCAGTACATCCGGGGCTGCCAGCTGCATGTGGCAATGGCTGTGGTCCGCTGCCACTTCCCCTAGAATAAATGCGTGCAGAGTACACGGGAAGGGGGAAGGGGTGACAGGCCACAGGATCATGCCTAAGCAGTCAGGGTCATTTGTCCCAGATGTGTGTGGAGGGAGTAGCACCTTTCACAAGTCCTCCTCCTAGCCCCACCTCACACCTCAGGGCATCAGACCCAGCCCTTGTAAGCCAATTGTTAGCTCAAGGTTATAGTTCCAGAAATAACTAAATAGACATTACTGTGGTCTCTAAATTTCTCATTTAGAATTTTCTATACATTTGGCCTCAGCATAAATTTTTCCCTCGAAATATTAACACTAGTTGTCCGTATGGCACTGTTATTGGCCTGAAATGCCCTCTGAATGCCCTTCTCTAACTTTACAAATGATTTCTTTGTTAAAAAGGTAGCCTTTATTAAAGAGGCTGCCTGCTTTTAGCTAAAAGACAGGATCCTTAAAGTTTTGTTCTTTCTAGATGGGACCTGCATCTTCCAGTCTTTGGCTGGTAGATATTGGAAGCTTTGTACTAAGGCCTGGCCTCAGTATGCCTCAGGTGACCTTGAGAAGTGGCTTTCACAGGGTTCCTTAAATTATAATACCATACTCCAATTAAACCTTTTCTATAAAAGTAAAAAGTAAACTGAGGTTCCCTACACAAATTTCTACTTTCTAAGCCACCCCAATACTTAGAACCTCTTAACGAGTGCTTTTCTCTTCTATAGGCAATGGTAGGAAGAGGGCAAGTTGTATGTCCCCTTCCACTTATCAGATCTAAGGCAAATTTAAAAACATCTACACAGCTGTACAAATGCCCAGACCAATATAATAAAGCTTTTATCTCTGTGATCCAAACCTTTCAACTGACATGAAAGGGTATTATGCTTCTACTAGACCAGACTCATTTCATTAGAAAAGAAATGGGTTCTGGCTCAGGCTACTCAGGTTGAAAATGATTATATGGCTCAAGCAGTAGAGTGCCGCTTTACAAGCATAAAGTCCTGAGTTCAAGGCCAGTGCAGCCAAAGTAAAAAAAAATAATAATATTTGGAACTGTGGAAGTAGCTCAATGGGAAAATGTCTGGCTAGAGGGAGGAAGCAGAAAGTGAGCCTCCTATAGTGAAATCTTTGAGAGACACTGGAGACACACTTTGTAGGCAAAATCACTACAGAAGAGACAAAATTTTGACCTCTCCACACCTCCAGCCGGCACAGAGAATCTCCACTACACATTAAATGGAGAAACAAGGATGGCCCCCAGGCCCCCAGTTGCCCACACCCAGATGGCTTGGGAAGACGCAGACAAGGTGAGCTTCATGGTACCACGATACTCCCACAGACAACCCTGGGCCAGAGCAGCATAGCCCCCTGGACAGACTGACCTCCACCTGGGGAAAAAAGAGAAACTGACTAATAAGCAATAAGAACAATAAAGACACGTGGGAAAGAGGGTAGGGAGCACTGAGCACCAAAGATTGGAGGAAGGGAATCCTTCCCGGGACTGTAAATAAACAAGCTGGGTGGGCCAGAGAGGCTCCAGCGGGAGAGGGGCTCACACCCAGCAACCAGGAGCAGGAAAGATTGTGAGAGTGGCTGATGGAGGAAACTCCACAGGAGAGGAGGGAAGATCCACTTCCCATGTGAGCTGTAAACAAACATGGCGGCTGACAGGAGCAGCAGCACTGCCCAGTAATCAGGAGCAAGAAAGCTTGTAAAAGTGGCAGTGGGAGGAAAACTGCACAGGAGAGGGGGGAAGACCCACTTCCCACATGAACTGTAAATAAACACACAGGCCTGAGAAAGCAGGTGCACTATCACCTTTCCCAGCGTGCTTGGAAAGGAGAAAGCTTGTAGCAGAGGCTCACGCACAGGAGAACTGTGAGTAAACAAAGCCTGCAGGGCCAGGTAAGTGCTAAGCTCACCCCAGAGATCTGCATAAATAACACCTCCAGCAACAGCAGGCTGACAGCAGCAAGCAGGCAAGCCACAGCCACAGATACCATTCTCAGAACTGTCTCCAGACACTTTTTTCTTTTTTCTCTTTTTCTCCTTACTGTTGATGAGAGAACAACCTGCATACTGAAAAACTTACTGAAACTGTATTGCATTTGAACTTGGGACACTTGGTGGGTTTGTGTGTGTGTGTGTGTGTGTGTGTGTGTGCGCGTGCAGATTTGTTCTACTTTAGGCATCCCCTTTGATGAGACAACTACAGAACAACATCTGAGGCATCACCTCCAGGACTGAAGACTGAAATGGACACCCAAACTATTAAGACTGAAACTTCATTGCATTTGAACTTGGAGGTTTTTTGGTTTTTTGGTTTTTTGGGTTTTTTTAAATTTTCTATTTTTCATTTTATTTTATTTTATTTTTATATATAGATATTTCATTCATTTACTTATTTTTCATCTTTATTCTTATATATTTTTTATTTTCAATCCTCTCTCTGTCGCTCTAATGCCTGTTAGGCTTACTGTCGATTAGTATACTAACACTCCCTCTTTATACCTTTGAAACTTTCTTGTATGATTCCTTGTTCTGTATTCTCCTTCTTCTCTGTTTATTTGTTTTTTGCTTTTTTTAACTTCTTGCTTTCCATCTCCGCTCACCCTTCCATTCTAAATATTACCATTGTTATTATTGCAAGCTAGAAAATACTTAATTGCACACAGTACAGGGACAGAAACAACACAAAAGACAATGACGGGAAGACAGAAAAAGCATGGAAACAAGTTTCCTCACAGCAAAAAATTAGTACAGGAACCAGAGGGGAATGGAGAAAACAGATGCTTAGATCCAGACTCCAACAAAATGAAGATAAACTATGCCAAAGGACCCAATGAAGCCCACAAGAATAATTTAAAAGAAGACATACTACAGGTACTCAATGAGAATTTTATAGAGATGATACTGGATAGGGTCAACCAAAATGTAGAGGAGACACTCAAGAAATTCCAAGACAACAAAAATAGAGAATTTGAAAAAGCAAAAGAAGAAATAAAGGAAACCACAGAAGCACTGTATAAATACCAAAGTGAAACAGAGAACACAATGAATAAACAGATAAATGAACTCAGGACATAAACAGACAACATTAAAGAGGAAACCACCCAGGATATGGAAAATCACAGAAAAAAGAATGAAACAGAACTGCAAAACAAAACGGAAGGCCAACTCAGCCAAATAGAACAAACAGAAGACAGACTCTCAGAACTTGAAGATGAAATGGTAATTAAAGGAAAATCTGAAGAACTATTAATTAACAACTCAAGACCTGTGAAAAGAAAATGCAAGAACTCACTGACTCCATCAAAAGACGAAACTTGAGAATCATGGGCATAGAAGAAGGAGAAGAGGTGCAAGTGAAGGGAATGAGTAATATTTTCAACAAAATGATAATGGAAAATTTCCCAAATCTAGAGAAAGATATTCCCATACAGATGCAAGAGGACTCCAGGACACCAAACAGACCACATGAAAATAGAACTACCCCATGACATATCATCATTAAAACAACAAGTTCAGAAACTAGGGAAAGAATATTGAAGGCTTTAAGAGAGGAAAAACAAGTAACATACAAAGGTAAACCCAAGGAAATCAGAGCAGACAACTCAACAGAAACATTAAAAGCAAGAAGAGCATGGGGTGAGATCTTCCAGGCACTGAATGAAAATAACTTCAACCCCAGGGTACTCTACCCAGCAAAACTATCATTCAAAATAGATGGAGCAATAAAAGTCTTCCATCATAAGCAGAAACTAAAACAATATGTGTCCACAAAGCCACCACTACAAAAGATTTTTCAAGGGATTCTGCACACAGAAAGTAAAACCCAACTTAACCATGAAAAGATAGGCAGCACCAAGCTACAGGAAACGAAAAAGCAAAACAGTAGAGAGTAACCTCAAATTAGGTACACACAATCAAACCTTCAAACAGCTAAGACAACTAAATGACAGGAATCACCACATACTTATCAGTACTAACACTTAATGTTAATGGACTTAATTCACCCATCAAAAGGCAGTGCTTGATGAAATGGATTAAAAGGGGACATCCAACAATTTGTTGCTTACAGGAGACCCATCTCATAGACAGAAATAAGCATAGGCTTAGGATGAAATGCTGAAAGAAGATTTATCAAGCCAATGGCCCGCGAAAACAAGCAGGAGTAGCAATACTTATCTCTGACAAAGTAGACTTCAAACCTACATTGATCAAATGAGATGAAGAAGGACATTCCATACTAATAAAAGGGGAAATAGACCAAAAGGAAATAATAATCATCAATCTGTATGCACCCAATGTCAATGCACCCAATTTCATCAAACATACCCTGAAAGACCTAAAAGCATATATTAACGCCAACACAGTGGTTGTGGGAGACTTTAACATCCCATTTTCATCAATAGATAGGTCATCCTAGTGAAAAATCAATAAAGAAATACAAGATCTAAAATATACAATAGATCAAATGGACCTAGTTGATGTGTACAGAACATTTCATCCAACTTCTACACAATATACATTCTTCTCAGCAGCCCATGGAACCTTCTTCAAAATAGATCATATTCTAGGGCACAAAGCAAGCCTCAGCAAATATAAGAAAATAGAAATTGTACCGTGCATACTATCTGATCACAATGCAGTAAAAGTAGAACTCAACAACAAAAGTAAAGACAAAAAACATGCAAACAGCTGGAAACTAAGTAACTCATTACTTAATGAACAATGGATCATCGATGAAATAAGAGAGGAAATTAAAAAGTTCCTGGAAGTCAATGAAAATGAAAACACAACCTACCGGACCCTAAGGGACACAGCTAAGGCAGTCCTGAGAGGAAAGTTTATAGTCATGAGTGCATACATTAAAAAGACTGAAAGATCCCAAGTCAGTGACCTAATGATGCATCTCAAACTCCTAGAAAAACAAGAGCAAACAAATCCCAAAACAAATAGAAGGAGAGAAATAATAAAAATGAGAGCTGAAATCAACAAAATAGAAACTAAAAAAAACATACAAAGAATAAATGAAACAAAAAGTTGGTTCTTTGAAAAAATAAACAAAATCGATATACCCCTGGCATACCTGACTAAAACGAGGAGAGAAAAAACCCAAATTAGTAGAATCAGGAATGTAAAAGGGGAGAAAACAACAAACGCCATGGAAGTCCAGGAAATCATCAGAGACTACTTCGAGAACCCATATTCAAATAAATTTGAAAATCTTAAAGAAATGGACAGATTTCTAGATACATATCATCATCAAAAACTGAACCAAGAGGAAATTAATCACATGAATAGATCTATAACACAAAATGAAATTGAAGCAGCAATCAAGAGTCTCCCCAAAAAGAAAAGTCCAGGACCTGATGTATTCTCTGCTGAATTCTATCAGACCTTTAAAGGAGAACTGATACCAACCCTGCTTAAACTGTTCCATGAAATAGAAAGGGAAGGAAAACTGCCAAACACATTTTATGAAACCAGTATTACACTTATCCCAAAATCAGGCAAAGACACTTCCAAAAAGGCGAACTATAGGCCAATCTCCTTAATGAACACTGACACAAAAATCCTCAACAAAATAATGGAAACCGAATTCAACAACACATCAAAAAGATTATTTACCACGATCAAGTAGGCTTCATCCCAGGAATGCAGGGATGGTTCAACAGAAGCAAAGACAAAAACCACTTGATCATCTCAGTAGATGCAGAAAAAGCCTTTAATAAGATCCAACATCATTTCATGATAAAAGCTCTAAGAAAACTAGGTATAGAAGGAAAGTACCTCAACATTATAAAAGCTATATGTGACAAACCTATAGCCAGCATTATATTTAAAAGAGAAAAACTGAAACCATTCCCTCTAAAATCAGGAACCAGACAAGGATGCCCACTGTCTCCACTCCTACTCAAAATAGTACTGGAATTCCTAGCCAGAGCAATTATGCAAGAAGAAGGAATAAAAGCAATACAAATAGGTAAAGAAACTGACAAAATATCCCTATTTGCAGACGACATGATCCTATACCTTAAAGACCCAAAAAACTGTACTCAGAAGCTTATAGACATCATCAATAGCTATAGCAAAGTAGCAGGACATAAAATCAACATAGAAAAATCATTAGAATTTATATACACTAATAATGAACAAACTGAGAAAGAATATATGAAAACAATTCCATTTACAATAGCCTCAAAAAAAAATCAAATACCTAGGTGTAAACCTAAAAAAGGATGTGAATGACCTCTACAAGGAAAACTATACACTTCTGAGTAAAGAGATTGAGGAAGACTATAGAAAGTGGAGAGATCTCCAATGCTCATAGATTGGTCAAATGAGCATAGTAAAAATGTTGATACTCCCAAAAGTAATCTATAGTTTTAATGCAATTCCTATCAAAATTCCAATGACATTCATTAAAGAGATTTAAAAATCTACCTTGAAATTTATATGGAAACACAAGAGGCCATGAATAGCCAAGGCAATGCACAGTCAAAAGAACAATTCTGGAGGTATCACAATACTTGACTTCAAACTATATTACAAAGCAATAACAATAAAAACAGCATGGTACTGGCACAAAAACAGACATGAAGACCAGTGGAACAGAATAGAGGACCCAGATATGAAGCTAGACATCTAGAACCAACTCGTCTTTGACAAAGGAGCTAAAAATATACAATGGAGAAATAGCAGACTCTTCAACAAAAACTGCTGGGAAAACTGGTTAGCAGGCTGCAAAAAACTGAAACTAGATCCATGTATATCACCCTATACCAAGATTAACTCAAACTGGATCAAGGATCTTAATATCAGACCACAAACTCTAAAGTTGATACAGGAAAGAGTAGGGAATACTCTGAAATTAGTAGGTATAGGTAAGAAGTTTCTCAACGAAAACCCAGCAGCACAGCAACTGAGAGATAGCATAGATAAATGGGACCTCATAAAACTAAAAAGCTTCTGTTCATCAAAAGAAATGGTCTCTAAACTGAAGAGAACACCCACAGAGTGGGAGAAAATATTTGCCAGCTACACATCAGACAAAGGACTGATAACCAGAATATATAGGGAACTTAAAAAACTAAATTCTCCCAAAACTAATGAACCAATAAAGAAATGGGCAAGTGAACTAAACAGAACTTTCTCAAAAGAAGAAATTCATATGGCCAAAAAACACATGAAAAAATGCTTACCATCTCTAGCAATAAAGGAAATGCAAATTAAAACCACGCTACGATTCCACCTCACCCATGTTAGAACAGCCATCATTACCCAAACCACCAACAAGAGGTGTTTGCGTGGATGCAGGGAAAAAGGAACCCTCTTACACTGTTGGTGGGAATGTAAACTAGTACAACCACTCTGGAAAAAAATTTGGAGGGTACTTAAAAAGCTAAACATTGATCTACCATTTGATCCAGCAATGCCACTCTTGGGGATATACCCAAAAGACTGTGACACAGGTTACTCCAGAGGCACCTGCACATCCATGCTTATTGCGGAACTATTCACAATAGCCAAGTTATGGAAACAGCCAAGATGCCCCACCATTGACGAATGGATTAAGAAAATGTGGTATCTATACACAATGGAATTTTATGCAGCCATGAAGAAGAATGAAATGTTATCATTCGCTGGTAAATGGATGGAATTGGAGAACATCATTCTGTGAGGTTAGCCTGGCCTAAAAGACCAAAAATTGTATGTTCTCCCTCATATGTGGACATTAGATCAAGGGCAAACGTAACAGTGGTATTGGACTTTGAGCACATGATAAAAGCGAGAGCACACAAGGGAGGGGTGAGGATAGGTAAGACATCTAAAAAATTAGCTATCATTTGTTGCCCTTAACACAGACAAACTAAAGCTGATACCTTAAAGCAACCGAGGCCAATAGGAAAAGGGGGCCAGGAACTAGAGAAAAGGTTAGATTAAAAAGAGTTAACCTAGAAGGTAACACACACGCACAGGAAATTTATGTGAGTCAACTCCCTGTATAGCTATCCTTATTTCAACCAGCAAAAACCCTTGTTCCTTCCTATTATTGCTTATACTCTCTCTACAACAATATTAGAAATAAGGGCAAAATAGTTTCTGCTGGGTATTAAGGGGGGGGGGGCACAGGGAGGCGGTGGAGTGGGTGGTAAGGGAGGGGGTGGGGGCAGGGGGGAGAAATGACCCAAGCCTTATTTGCACATATGAATAATAAAATAATAATAAAAAAAAGAAAAGAAAAGATTGAGTGTCCAAAATAATAATAATAATAATAAAATGGGAAAATGTCTGCCCAGCATGTGCAAAGCCCTGGGTTCAATTTCCCAGCATTACAAAAAAAATTAAAAAATGGTAAAGAAGATAAGTGGCATTAATGTCACTTCAGGCATCTCATAGTAGAAAAACTTCTTTTAACCTGCACCAGATCCCTTATTCTTCAAGTGAGGAAACTGAGGCCCAGAACAGTTCAGAGACTTGCTCTCCAGAGTGTCAGGTGTCAATGTAAAATAACAACTTTACTTTACAGCAACAACTTAAAAAAAATCCTCTTACCTTTCTACAGCATCTTAAGGACGCTATCAGAAAGCATACCACAGTGGACTCAGAGTCACAGGTGAGAGAGGTTCTCCTCAGAGATAAATTTCTAACAGTCAGCCCCAGATATTCATAAAAAACTCAGATTGTGGCTGAAGGGAAAAGTCATTGAACCAAGTAACACAGCTAGCCATGTCTGTATTTATGGCTATGTCTGTATGTCCGGGACCTTACTAACAGGAGAGAAAAAGATAAGAGACACCATGGCCTCATTGCTGCTCTCAGAGTGGGCCCCACCCAATTGGGGCTTGTATCCTGAACTTGCTACCATGGTGGATGGGAGGGGCACTTCTGCAGAGAATGCTTAAGGGGGGACAGCCTGGGACACAGCCCCACCCCCAACCGGGACCCTGCCCTTTGCAAGGGTAACCACTGGAGGTCTCAGTGCCCCTGCCTCCAGATGGAAAGTGAAGTGCCACCTCCTATAGATTGATGGGTCCAAGAATCCTGTCCACACTCCACTTCTTGGCATCAATGTTAAGGAGCCACAATGGCAGAAAAACAAAAGGTCATTTTCCTCCTAGACAGTGGAGCCCGTTTCTCTGTTTTACCTTTTTCTCCTGGTCCCCGGACCAATGACAAAAGTTATTGTTTGGAGCAAATCTGGCTAGCCCCTAGAGCGCTAGTTTACCTGGCCTCTGGCCAGCTCTTGGGGAGACCTCTTCTGTCACTCTTTCCCCATAGTACCTAAAACTCCAGTGTTCCTGATGGGACAGGATTTACCATCTCAACTAAAGCTCAAATCCTACTCCCCGCCAGTCAGCTATCTCTGCTGCCCCCTCCTTCAGGAACAAAGATGAGATGAGTGTAGGGTGAGCCAGGAAGGCCCTCCCTATTCAAGTAAAACTCAAAAATCCCTCACAGTATCCACACCCAAAACAATATCCCCTCAAGCCTGAGGGACAATGAGGCCTTATGGCTATCATAAATTCCTTAAAACAAACAAGGGCTACTAATTTGTTGCTTCAGCCCCTATAATAAATTTAAAATTCTTATAAAAGTTAATTTTAAAATACAAGTTACAAAGTAAATAACTGGAGAGGGTATGGATAGGTAATAAATGTATTTTGAGATTTTAAAGGAAAAAGGAATGGGTTTTTGGATGAGAAGGGATTTTGTAAAGAAGGATTTGTCCTAAAGATTGTTTCAAATAGGAAGGATAAGGACAAATCATTGAAGGGTTTAATATGTTGTATGAAGGTCTGAGTAAGTTTGAAAAGTGTATAATAAAGCTTCCGTGTGTGATAAAGTTAAAGTTGAATATAATCTAAGAGTTGCCTAAAAGATTTTTAGGGTCATGTCAAACAAATCAAATCCTCTATGTCTATGAAATAACAAGATTATCTTAATATTGTTCTGCTCTGAGTAACATCTACAAAAAACCATTCCAGAGGAAGATTTTATCAAAGAAATTATTCGTGTTTTCTGCTGATCTTGTCAAGCTTTAAGTACTACTAAATCAGAGTTCATTTATGTATTTGCTTATGTGTCTTAAATGACCACCTTGTAACAGTGTTATCTAAATATGGTACAAACAAATAAAAGGTTAAAGTGTCAATTTATATAAAATAATGAGCTAAAACTCTCTTTTATCCAAGAGTGTTACATTTAAATCCTGACAGCCCCTGCCTCCCACAGGTCACCTACCTAGGTGTGGCCTTAAAGGAACAGACTCACTTCCTGAGTCACAAATGCATCAACCCAATCTTCCGTTTCCCAACCCCCATACCATAAGACAGCTTACAGCTTTCCTGGAAGTTATAGGATTTTGCAGAATTTAGATTCCTAGGTATGTAGTCCCTGAACAGACACCTTTTTATGCTCCTCCTAATATTCCTATTTGGGTCTTAGATAATGTATGGCCACCCATTTCTCTCTCTGTAGTTGGAGGACTCTTGAAATTGTCTAGGGAACAACATTTCACAGTGGTTCTCCTGGCCAATGCCCATCCTAACGCCTATGTTCTTGCTCTCCTATTCTTAAGCTTCCTCCCTTGTATCATACTACATGTCTGCTATTGCTAATCAAAAATTTAACCAGTTGTACCTCCAGGGATACCAACCTCTCCAAAACGCGAGGATAGTTGGCTGATACCCACCATGCAGAGGTCGGAGGATTGGCTCGAGACTCTTTATGACCTATGGCTACAAGGGACCTCCATCAACTTCAGGGAAGAGGAAATCATCATTTTTGGAGCCTGGGTGTATGCCATCATGAGGCTTACCACCCCAACATTGTTTGCCAACTAACCCTCCCTTCCCCTCTGCCGCCCCTTGCAGCTCGAAGAAGCCAGAGCGAACACAATGCCCCCCTTCCTTAACAAACAAAAAAGGGAGGAATGTTGGCAATAATGGTGCCGATAGGTTTCGGTTCTTACTGTACCCTTAAGCTTCTGTTTTCCAGGGTCACGGTCCTGCCTCAAGTCTAGCTTGAATTCTCCTTCTGCCCCAACCTCCAATCAGCATGAACCATAAGATCTTAACCAATAAGATCATGCCAAGTCTCACTGAAGGGTATTTAAGCCCCTGCCCCTCTCTCTCTCTTTCTCTTGGCTCTCTCCCTCTTCCACCTGGCAATAAAGAATCTTTTGGCCAGATCACTCCTCTCCACGTGGTCACTTTTGGGGCCTACATTTCCAACATATGGTGAGAGTGGAGGTGGTGATTTCATTTTATGGAGGAGGAGATGTTATGAAAACCATTGTTTAATTTTGCAGAAAACATAAAGCTGTCATAAAATACAATATTTATTTAATAAAATTTTTAAAAGGAAAGGGAAGCTATAGTGGCATTATCAATATCAAACAAAACGATCTTTAGTTTTCTTTTCTGTGTTTTCATGGCTTTGTTACCAAGGTAATGCTGGCCTCAGAGGATGAGGTAAATGTTTTCCTTCCTCTACTTTTCATTTTTATCAGCATTTGAGAAACATTTGTTTTAATTATTCCTTAAGTGTTTCGTGGAATTCATCAGGAATTTCTCTGGTTCTGAATTTTTATTTGTTTGATTTTTCATCTCCATTACTTACTGTATTCCTTTAATTATCAATTTAAAAGTTCTCTATTTCCTTCATAAATTTTGATAGTACATATGATTCGAGGAATTTTTCCATTTGAAAAAAATTATTATAATATTTGTATACCTTCTCATTTCTGTAATAGTACTAATGTCCATATTTTGGCTTCTGATTTTATTAATTTGAGTCTTCTTTTTCTTTGGTCAATCTAGGTACTATTGTCTTAATTTTTATTTCCTTCATTCTTTTGTAGTTTCTATATAACTTATTTCTACTGTCGCAAAATTAAAGCAGGATTAGTTTCATGTGAGACTTCTCTTCTTGACTTGCAAGTGACATCTTATTTTTCTCTGCTTGAATGCATTCCTTGTTTTTCTTCCTTTTCTTATAAGGAAGTCACATTACATTGCATCTCCACTGTAATGGTTGTATTTTAAGTTAATCATCCCTTTAAAGATTTTTATCTCCAAATATAGTTACATTCTGAGGTACTGGGGTTTCACATTTCTACAATTCAATTTTGTGTAGACACAATTCATTCTATAGCAATAAATTTTGGGGAGATTTTTAGTAATCATCTAAAAAATACGATTGATGTCCTATTTTGTATCTGTCTACTTTGATCTGACCTTTAATTTAATAGTATCTAAAAGCCTTTCTACTCTGTTCCTCTCACCACGTTTATGTGGTTATTGTCAAAATTCAAATCTTTATATAGTATGTGTCCATTAGCCTAGATTTATGCTTTTTGCTTTATGTAGTTTTCTTTTAAATCAAAAAGAAAATAAAGAGTTACAAATAAAACCATTTATATTGTCTTTTACATATACCTATGCTTTTAATTTTCCTGGTACTCTTTATTTCTGCATGTGAAATTGAAATTGATTTAGATTCTAGTGTCTTTCCATTTCATCTTGAAGTACTCCTTTAGCATCCCTAATTTACTACAAAATATTGGTTAACTTCCAGAATTCAAGGAAAATTAATTTTGATAGTTTGACAATTTTTGCATATTTTCCATAGCTTTCACAAAGGGATAGGGTTATCAATTTTTACATGGGCTTCAAAGTAAGGAGACACAGATTTTTGTGTGAATTTTGACACACCTTGTTTGATCTTGAGCAAGTTACTTAACTTCAGTGACCCTATATAAAAAATAAGGAAAGTAATGTGTATTGTATAAGGTTGTAGTGAATTTTCAGTTAGATAATATGTGTGCATTTTCCAGTATATTGCCAAACACATTGCCAACACTAAATATTTGCCAGTTACTATTATTACTATAGTCATAATTATTCTTTTATAAAGAGTTGCTTTTTTTATTTTTGTGGTACTGCAGTATGAAGTCAAGGCCTACACCTTCAGCTACTCCACCAGCACTTTTTTGTGATGGGTTTTTTTGAGATAGGGTCTTGTGAACTATTCGCCTGGGCTGGCTTCAAACCTCTAGCCTCTTGATCTCTGCTTCCTGGATAGCTAGGGTTACAAGCATGAGCCACCAACACCTGGCTAAGACCTACTTTTCAGATAGATATTAGCAATATTAGATGCTGCCAATTTTTTCTTATGTTGTTCCATGTTCCTTTACTAGACTTTTTCTATTATCATAAACTTGTTAAAACATGGTATAAATCTTGCCAAAGAAAAATTCATGACTACTATCTAATAGGTAAATTGCTTTTTATAAGTTTAATGTACTTCTGCAAATTTCTCCAAAATGGGCAGATAGAGAGACTATATGTTGGTTTTTTTTTTTTATCAATTTAATGTACTACTGCACATTTCCACAAAATGTGCAGATAGAGACTATGTGAAAGATCTCTCACTAAAATAAAATATACCTTTTATGTATTATTATTATTTTAATTTTTATTGCTGTGCTGGGAGGGAATACATTGTGGCATTTGCAAAAATTCATGCAATATATCATATTTGAAGTTACCTCCTCCATCATTCTCCTTTTTCCCTCTTTCTCCCATTCCTGGAATAGTTTCAACATGTCTCATTTCTCCATTTACATACATGTGTACATAGTATTTGCATTCTATTCATCCTTCCATCCCCTTTCCTCACCCTCTTCCTCTTCCCACTGTTACCAGCCCCCAAGGCAGGACCTGTTCTTTTTTCTGAACATGTTTATTTAGTATCCTTTGGGACATAATAAGCAATAATAGTGGATTTTCAAAATATTCTAAATCTTATCTTTCGTAGCAATTTTGTTTGGGGGCAATATTATCAAGTTCACAAATATGATCAAACTATCCTTCATTGGTCATGTCATTTTAACTGAAATTGTTAATCAACCCATCCCACAATTATACATTGTTCTGTTTGATAAAAGTCAACAACACACACACACACACACAAAGTAAGCAACCCATATACATTGGGATTTCAGTGCCATTGGAGAGCCTTGGTCAAACTTTTCTGAGGAGCTTTAGCTTTTTATGCCATTTTGAATCTGAATTTGAGTTTTCCTTAATAGGAACTGAAACAAATATGCAAGAGGTTGAAAAGAGTTAGAAATTTCTGATCATGGTACTTAACTCTCTACAAAGCCTGAGCTCAACCTCACACAAAACCTATAATTGAGTTGTAATTAAATGCTGTCTGTAATTTCCAGTTGCCAAGACTTGTTTATATTGTCATTACAAATATATTCAAACAACTGTAGTAAACATCCATAGAGAAATAAAAGATATGATGGAAATGCTTAGGAAAAGATTTACAGGTAACTATTCATCACAAACAATGGTGTATAGAAGGCTGTGGGAAGATAGTAAAACTGTTAGAATAAAAAAAGGTGTTTATGAAAAATATGATTAATAGATGTCAACATTATCTTTTCAAATAAAGGTACACATTTAAGACATCATGCCTACTTAAAAACTGAAAATTTGCTACTATCAAACATGCCTTATAAGAAATATCAAAGAAAGTTATAAAAATAAAAAGCAAATGACATCACAAAGTAATTCAAATACACAAACACACACACACACACAAGAATACCTTTAAAATATCATGTAATTATAAAAAAGAAGCCAAATGCATGTTTTCCTGCTGTTTGTAAATAATTTCAAGAGTACATATATAAAACAATAAATGTGATGCATTTCTGAATCTGTAAAACAGAATTGTCACATATTTGATGAAAATAGCACAAACCAAATACTGGATTCCAAAAGTGTAAACAATGAAATACTTGTACGGAATATATCAGAAAACTAAAACCAAAAGTGAAATTACCTTTAAAAGGTGATATCACTGGTATGCTGGGCCCATGTTACGTGTTTATCCATTGAATAAGACTTAAATTTAGTTTTCAGAAGATTGTAAAATTAGAACAAAAATTTCAGAGAATATCTTTAAGAACTCTCATTAATGTGCAATTTTGAGATGGGCAGTTGCTTGTGAAATTATTTTTATTTCTGACAATGAAAATCTTAGATTACTTCCAACATAAATTTATACTCTCTTGGAATCAACTTTTGTTCCTAGTCTTCCAAGATAGTTGTTATATGCATACAAATAAGATTTTATTTTCTCATATTTGGTGTAAATTTTATGTAGATCAGTGAATTTGTAGTATATTATCTGTTCTGAGCCCATATGCATATATTATGGTGATTATTGCTAAGGTATTAAATATAATCAAATATCTTAGGACAATTAGAGTTCAATGATCAGATGAAAACAAAGAT
The DNA here is from genome assembly GCF_047511655.1 of Castor canadensis. NCBI lineage: Eukaryota > Metazoa > Chordata > Mammalia > Rodentia > Castoridae > Castor > Castor canadensis. The sequence continues at coordinate 27,585,156 of NC_133405.1, forward strand.
ATATTTTACTGCATTTAAATTAATTTTAACTACCATTTAAAACAATGTTACACTAAGCTGTGTCTTTAAATATTTATTAAAAATTAAACTATTCTGTTACTTCCAAATATTTGATACGTTTACATTATGTAATTAAGTGTACCATTTGTTCACTCTCATACTCACCTAACTAGATTTGCATTCTTCTCTACAGAACATATCCCAGGAAAAATTATTAAAAAGTGCATTTGAGTGCTCAAGAGCTAATGCTCATTGCTTTAAAGATGTATTTTAAAATTCTATGCACTTTCAGTAAAGTTGCAGGACACAAAATCAACATACAAAAATCAGTGGCAAATTATGCTAATTTGTTGTATGCTAAAAGCAAATTATCTGAAATAGAATGAAGAAAGTAATCACATTTACAGTAAGTGTAAAATAAAATAGCCAAGAATAAATTTAACCAAAGTTAGGTGACAGATCTCTACAAAGAAAATTATAACACATTGATGAAGACAATTGAAGAGCATACAAAATAGCGGAATAACATCCCATGTTCATGGATTGAAAAATTCAATAGGGTTAAAATTTTCATACTACCCAAAGTGATTTAGAGATTCAATGTGATCCCCCTTAAGATATCCAAGGCATTGTTCACAGAACTAGGAAAAAAATCTACAAATTATCTGCAAGCACAAAAAAGCCAATTAGCCCAAACTATTTTGTGCAAAGTGAACAAGGAATGAAGCATTTTGCTACCTGACTTGAAAACATACTACAGCCAGGTGCTAGTGGCTCATGCCTGTAATCCTAGCTACTCTGGAGGCAGAGATCAGGAAACTCGTGGCTCCAAGCCAGCCTGGGTAAATAGTTCGTGAGACCCTATCTGGAAAAACCCTTCACAAAGATAAGGCTGGTAGAGTGGCTCAACGTGAAGACCCTGAGTTCAAACCCCAGAACCGCAAATATGTAAACCACATGCTCTTGGCATAAAAACAAACACATAGACCAGGGGAACAGAATAGAGAGCCAACCAATATATACTTAAAAGTGAAGGACAGGAAGGTAAACTTATTCATGTCTGGGATAGGAACCGGGGGGGGGTGAAGAAGGGTGAATATGGTGGATGTATTTCCTACACATGTATGAATGTGGAATATTAAAACATGTCAAAATCATTTTAAGAAATGGGTGGAAGAGGGAGAACAATGGAGGGGATGAACCAAACCATGGCACATTATAAGTAAATGGACAAATGTCACAACAAAATCCCAGTGCAACTATTATAAACTAATAAAATGTTGAAAAAAATTAAAGGAGCTCTTATGAGATAATTCATAAAGCAATAATTATTTAGCTCAACTCATGAAAAAAAGTGCAAGATGTTTGGTGCCTAAAGACAAGTACTGTGCAATACCACTCATATCTTGAATCTAAAAGTAGTGATCTCATAGAAATGGAAAATCTAAATAGTTACCAGACCCAGGAAAAATGTGTGTGGGAGGGAGAGGATTAGAAAGGTTGATGGATGGGTACTAATTAATTAGATAAGAACAAAAAGGTCTGGATTACTATTGCACAGTATGGATCAAATAGATAAGAATTGTGTATTGTACATTTCAAAGAGTTAAAGGCTTTTGAAAGTTTTTATAAAGAAATGATAAGCACTTGGGAATCTAAGTATGTTTTATCTCATTTAAATATTGCACAATGTATACATCTTGAACACTATGTGGAAAGCCTACTAATGTGCATAGCTTATTTTTGATAGGGATCAAAACCGGGTTCTCATGCATAATAGGCAACTCTCTACCATTGAGTAACACAGCCCTGCACCATATGTACAAATTTTATATTTTTATTTATTAGTTAAAACACAAATTAAAATATAAAATAAAATGAGATAGTTATATAATTGGAGCCATTCATTTAAACTTAGGTGCCAGCATCTGTGCTTGCTCTCAGGGATTCCAATTCATGGAAAAGCAGAAAGTTCTGAGCGTTATTTATCTCTTCTTGCTTTTACATGTTTAATGCATAAACAAAATCAACTATATGTTTTTGATAATTTGCGGTTTCTGAATTTCATTTGTAAATCTGTAAAACTGCAGAGTCCTATTTTAAAGTCTTTAGAACATAACTTTACATAATTTAATTAAAATCCACAGAACTGCTTTATTGTTAAATCATTTTAATTTTATTGCTCTAGTTTTCTAGTTTGCTACATTGTTTACCAAATAATGCAGTAAAGTAGTGGAAGTTCATTATTATGTACCAAAAATAACATAGTAGAATGTGAAGTAAGGCAATAAAAATGATCAATAGAAAAATAATTTAGTTATGAATGTCAGTATGCTTTATTTAGGAAACTTGCCTTTAAAAAGCAAGCAGGGATTTTACAAAGAATGTGTGATTATATGAATTTTCGGAGAAAGTTTTATACTAAAATTTAAGGCATATCCATTTCTCCTGATGAAGCTGAAATACTTAATATTTATTTCTGATTTTAGCATTAGTAGTGTTGTCAATTAAATAAAATGAGTAACTTTATTCAGTTTTTTTACCTTCTTACCTTGACCCATTTGGATAAAGTGGGTATATGTTATGCATTCAAAATTCAAAATATTGGATGTTTGGAGTAGCTTGGTGATGTGAATGGATACTAAAACTGAAATACTAGAAAAAAATTGGATCACATTAATTTAGAATATATAATCCTAAGTAAAGCAGAGGTGAAATTGATCTGCCAATTGATGTATAGAATTCAAGTAGTCAACATGCATATTATTATACCAATAATATTGTAGAATATATTATTATGTTATATGCAAAATATCTACCACTATGCAAATTTTATACACCTGTGTGTGTGTGTTCAAGGGGAATATTGTGTATTCTTGAATGCGATTTTAGTTCAATGTGTTAATTAAGTAGATGTGCATGGAAGCGATGTTAGTTGTATGGTTGGATTTGGTAGACACCAACTTCATGATTAAAGAATATTGAATTGCCTTTTCACAGATATGCTTTAAAGACATAAAGTTGAAATCAGAGCTTCCTATTTAAGAAGAAACATACAAAGTAAAAACTTGCTTCAGTCATTTTGAAATTTTGATTTTAGAGACAATAATCAGTCCTATTTTAGCTCAGATTGGTAGGATATTTCCAACATACAAATAATAAGAAATATATGCTAACAAAATATTTTATTTATATAAAGTTTAAGGCATCTCCCACTAATAAGATGCAAGGCCAATAAGAGAAGGGGAACAGGAACTGGAGAAAAGGTTAGTTTGAGAAGAATTAGCTTAGAAGGTAACACATATGTACAGGAAATCAATGCATGTCAACTCCCTGTATAGCTATTCTTATCTCAACTAGCAAAAACCCTTGTTCCTTCCTATTATTGCTTATACTCTCTCTACAACAAAATTAGAGATAAGGGCAAAATAGTTTCTGCCTGGTAGTGATGGGGTAGGGGGGGTAAGGGAGGGAGTTGCGGAGAAGGGGGAGCAGGGGGAAGGGGGGAGAAATGACTCAAACAATGTATGCACATATGAATAAAATAAAAATTCAAAATAAAAGAAGATACATAACGGTAAAGGTGAAATAACTTCAAGCAAAAAGACAGACACAGAGGCATGCACACATCATCAATGTATGTAAGCTTGCTTACTCTTTTGTTTCTCTCTCCCTCCTTTCCTTCTTTCCTTCTTTCCTTCTTTCCTTCCTTCCTTCTTTCCTTTTTAAACTTCTTTCTTTCCTTCCTTTCTTCAGCCCTTCTCTCTTTCAATGTGCCACTGTTCATTCAATAGTAATCATACAAAACATTGTTCATTTCTCAAAGTTGCTTAGAAACTGTGGTCTGAAATACATAATATTTACTTACCATTGTCTTTGGAGAATGGGGGATTGGATATGCTCAGGTACTGTTATTTCTCTCAGGTTCTGTAATAGGGAAAGAGTGCATTGTCATTTCATTTTTGAACTTCTTCCTCCAAACCCCTAGCACATTGATCTCTGATAAAATCCAGTGGTGACACAGACTCTTTCATCAGGTCATAAAAACAGGAGCTTCATCAAAGGAGTTATATTTTTCAGACTAAGTGCACTCAATAGTACTTATTTAAGAAACATTTAAGAAGTGTTTGGGGGTCATAAAGATGGTTATCAGTTTTGACTGGAAAATCCCTAAATGTTTTTCCACATGGAACATTTTTAGTGTCTTTTATCCGTTTTATGCAAGTAAGTTCAATGTTCACAATATGTTTCAGAGCAAGATATCCTGAGAAAAAGAACCGATAGAAAAGAGAGAGAGAGAGAGAGAGAGAGAGAGAGAGAGAGAGAGAGAAAGAGAATGGGGAATTTATTAGGGTAATTCACATAGTTTTAGAGAAAAATCCAATAGTCCATCTTCCATCTAGAAAACCAGGGAAGCTGGTTCAAGGTTCAGTGTTAATTGAAAAGCCTTAGAACTAGGAAAGTCAATGGTAAACTCTCAGTAGGAAGCCAAAGATGCTAGAAATCAGGGTATTGCTGGTGTAGTCCCTGAAGTGCAAAGACTGGAGAACCTGAGTTTCTGATGTCCAAGAGACAAAGAATAAGGCTGTAATAGCCCCAAAAGAGAAAGAGCACAATTTCACCTTTTCCTGTGCCTTTTTGTTCTATTCGGATCCTTAGTCAATTGTGTGGTACCCATTTAGGCTAAGTGGGAATAGATCTTCTTTACTTGGTTTACTGCCAGAAAGATCAGGCTCTTACAGAAATATTACCATGAATATACCTATTAATAATGTTCTATAACCTGTCTGGATATCACACTTATTAATAAATATAGCAATGTATCAAGAGTCAGTCACATTCCTTCTACCTGATTGTTTACAACTTATGCCAAGGACTAGAAATATGCTATATGATTATGATATTAAAATGTAATACATGATAACAAAATGAAATGTACTTCATTCTTTCTTATCCATTCTCTGCACTCTCCCTTTCCCCCTTCTCTCTATCTAATAATCCCTTTTTAACTTTCATGTTTTTTCTACTCCCCAGCCCCAGACTCCATACATGAAAGAAAACAAGTGGATACTTATCTTTGTGGGACTGGCTTATTTTACTTAACATGATGATCCCAGGTTCCATCCACTTCCCTGCAAGTGGCATATTTTTATTTGTCTTTATGGCTGAATAAACTTCATTTTATGTATTATTTTCCATTCAACTGCTACAAGCACCTAGACTGATTCCATGAGCAGCCTATTATGAATAGTAAAGCTTTAAACATAGATGTGCATGAATCTCTACAGTCAACTTAATTTAATTCTTTTGTGTATACACCCAGAAGTGGCATATATGGATCATATATAAAGTTCTATGTTTAGGTTTTGGAGGAACTTCCATACTGATTTCCACAGTGGTTAGTCTAATTTACATTCCCTGAGAAGTATAAAACTAACTTTTCCCTTGGACCCATGCCAATATTTGTGGTTTTATTGTTTGGTTTTTTGTCTTGATTCTTCACCATTCTGAAGGGTGAGCAGAACTTCTGTGTAGCTTTGATTTGCATTTTCCTGATACCTAAAGATTTTGAATATTTTTAACATTCATTCATATTTCTCCATTTTAAAATTGTTCCATTTATTTGCCCACTTATTATTTGGATTACTTGTGTTTTTGGTTTATAATATTTTATGTTGTTTACATATTCTGGATATTAAACTCTTGTCAAATGAATAGCTGACAAAATTTTTCTATTATACCGTAGATTGATCTTTCACAATATTTATTGTTTCTTCTGCTATGCAGAAGCTTTTTCATTTAATGCAATCCCTTTGTCAATTCTTGTTATTATTTCCTGAAGTATTTGAGTCCTATCCAGAAAATAACTTTTTTTGTGTATAATTTGAAGTGCTTCCATTAAATTTACACCACGACTTTCAAAGCTTTGGGTCTTAAATCAAGGTCTTTACAAACTTTTGCTCAATATTGCCTTGGCTATTCACAGTGTTTTGTGCTTCCAAATAAACTTTAGGGTAGATTTCTCATTTTCTGTGATGAGTGTCATTGGGATTTTGATGGGAATTGCACTGAACATGTAGATTGCTTTTGATAATATAGCCATGTTTACTATGTTGATTCTGCTAATCTATGAGCAAGAGAGATCTTTCCACCTTCTGTAGCCTTCGATTTCTTTCTTCAATAGTTTATAGTTTTCCTTGTAGAGATCTTTCACATACTTTGCTAAGTTTATTACTAGATCTATATCATCTTTCTTTTAGGGGGGGTAAGTAATAGGTCTTCCACTTTTATGTAAGGGTACACCATGTGTCCTAGAATATTGGTTTGTTGTGTAGTGTTGGGTATTTCAGTTTCACTGTGGCTTCTTCAGCTGTGAAGAGTGGGTTTTGACACTAGGTATTATGTGGCAGTCTGAAGGATCCATCTTCTTTGTAGTTCTCACAGGTGGCGTCACTCTGATAAGTGAGGCAATTATGTTATAAACACCAGAGTAAATGGTATGCAATGTCTTTGGTTATTCCTCTTGTCTTTTAGGCATGCATGATCTGAAATGGTTATGGAAACAACCTATGCTGAGTTCTCTTGTAGGCATAGTGTCCACAAGAGGTATATTATTTCCCTATACTTTTGCTCAAAAGGTGACTGTCCAGGAGTAGGACTTTAGGCCCCCTAGCTATTCCTACTTTGGATTGGGTCATCAGTTGAGGGTTTTTGTCAGATTCTTTATGTCAAAGGATCTGCTACAGTTCAGGAATTACTTGGTTATGGCTGTAGTAAAGTACAATTTCTCTCAACTTGGCTGAGAGTGTAGCTCAATAGTAAAGCACCCACTCACTGTGCCTGATGTGCCATGTTGTATTTCCAGGAAAGTTCAGAGAGGAGAAATCAAACAACAGTAAGAACAGCATGAATGGAAACTATTTATATAAAAAAATAACACTAGGAAAATAAAAAGGAAAGGAATAACAAAGAAGAAAAATAATTAAAAAGGAAAGGAAGAATGTGACAAATTAGAAAATAAATACAATTATATTAAATAAAAAAATAAAATTAGATAAAAGTAAGAAAAAATAATCAAATTTTCCTCCTGGTTGAGGTACTTGAATTGGAGACACTTCATTCTGGGTCTTCTATTTTTTTTTTTTGTCTGCCATCATATTTAATTCTTTTATTATTATTATTATTATTCATATGTGCATACAAGGCTTGGGTCATTTCACCCCCCTGCCCCCGCCCCTTCCCTTACCACTCACTCTGCCCCCTCCCTCTCCCCCCACCCCCTCAATACCCAGCAGAAACTATTTTGCCCTTATTTCTAATTTTGTTGTAGAGAGAGTATAACCAATAATATGAAGGAACAAGGGTTTTTGCTGGTTGAGATAAGGATAGCTATACAGGGCATGGACTCACATTGATTTCCTGTGCGTGTGTGTTACCTTCTAGGTTAATTCTTTTTGATCTAACCTTTTCTCTAGTTCCTGGCCCCCTTTCCCTATTGGCCTCAGTTGCTTTTAAGGTATCAGCTTTAGTTTCTCTGCGTTAAGGGCAACAAATGATAGCTAATTTTTTAGGTGCTCAAAGTCCAATCCCATTGTTGTATTTGCCCTTGATCTAATGTCCACATATGAGGGAGAACATACGATTTTTGGTCTTTTAGGCCAGGCTAACCTCACTCAGAATGATGTTCTCCAATTCCATCCATTTACCAGCGAATGATAACATTTTGTTCTTCTTCATGGCTGCATAAAATTCCATTGTGTATAGATACCACATTTTCTTAATCCATTTGTCAGTGGTGGGGCATCTTGGCTGTTTCCATAACTTGGCTATTGTGAATAGTGCCGCAATAAACATGGGTGTGCAGGTGCCTCTGGAGTAACCTGTGTCACAGTCTTTTGGGTATATCCCCAAGAATGGCATTGCTGGATCAAATGGTAGATCGATGTCTAGCTTTTTAAGTAGCCTTCAAATTTTTTTCCAGAGTGGTTGTACTAGTTTACATTCCTACCAACAGTGTAAGAGAGTTCCTTTTTCCCAGCATCCTCGCAACACCTGTTGTTGGTGGTGTTGCTGATGATGGCTATTCTAACAGGGGTGAGGTGGAATCTTAGCATGATTTTAATTTGCATTTCCTTTATTGCTAGAGGTGGTAAGCATTTTTTCATGTGTTTTTTGGCCATTTGAATTTCTTCTTTTGAGAAAGTTCTGTTTAGTTCACTTGCCCATTTCTTTATTGGTTCATTAGTTTTGGGAGAATTTAGTTTTTTAAGTTCCCTATATATTCTGGTTATCAGTCCTTTGTCTGATGTATAGTTGGAAAATATTTTCTCCCACTCTGTGGGTGTTCTCTTCAGTTTAGACACAATTTCTTTTGATGAACAAAGCTTTTTAGCTTTATGAGGTCCCATTTATCTATGCTATCTCTTAGTTGCTGTGCTGCTGGGGTTTCATTGAGAAAGTTCTTTTCCCAGCAGTTTTTGTTGAAGAGGCTGCTATTTCTCCATCATATATTTTTAGCTCCTTTGTCAAAGACAAGTTGGTTATAGTTGTGTGGCTTCATATCTGGGTCCTCTATTCTGTTCCACTGGTCTTCATGTCTGTTTTTGTGCCAGTACCATGCTGGTTTTATTGTTATTGCTTTGTAATATAGTTTGAAGTCAGGTATCATGATACCTCCTGCATTATTCTTTTGACTGAGTATTGCCTTGGCTATTTGTGGCCTCTTGTGTTTCCATATAAATTTAACAGTAGATTTTTCAATCTCTTTAATGAATGTCATTGGGATTTTGATGGGAATTGCATTAAACATGTAGATTACTTTTGGGAGTATCGACATTTTTACTATGTTGATTCTACCAATGCATGAACATGGGAAATCTCTCCACTTTCTATAGTCTTCCTCAATCTCTTTCTTCAGAAGTGTATAGTTTTCCTTGTAGAGGTCTTTCACATCTTTTGTTAGGTTTATACCTAGGTATTTGATTTTGTTTGAGGCTACTGTAAATGGAATTGTTTTCATACATTCCTTTTCTCTTTGCTCATTGTTAGTGTATAGAAATGCTAATGATTTTTCTATGTTGATTTTATATCCTGCTACCTTGCTATAGCTATTGATGATGTCTAGAAGCTTCTGAGTAGAGTTTTTTGGGTCTTTAAGGTATAGGATCATGTCGTCTGCAAATAGGGATATTTTGACAATTTCTTTATCTATTTGTATTCCTTTTATTCCTTCTTCTTGCCTAATTGCTCTGGCTAGGAATTCCAGTACTATGTTGAATAGGAGTGGAGATAGTGGGCATCCTTGTCTGGTTCCTGATTTTAGAGGGAATAGTTTTAGTTTTTCTCCGTTAAGTATAATGCTGGCTGTAGGTTTGTCATATATAGCTTTTATAATGTTGAGGAACTTTCCTTCTTTTCCTAGTTTTCTTAGAGCTTTTATCATGAAATGATGTTGGATCTTATCAAAGGCTTTTTCTGCATCTATTGAGATGATCAAGTGGTTTTTGTCTTTGCTTCTGTTAATGTGGTTTATTACGTTTATTTATTTTTGTATGTTGAACCACCCCTGCATCCCTGGGATGAAGCCTACTTGGTTATGGTGAATAATCTTTTTGATGTGTTGCTGAATTCAGTTTGCCATTATTTTGTTGAGGATTTTTGCATCAATGTTCATTGAGGAGATTGGCCTATAGTTCTCCTTTTTGGAGGTGTCTTTGCCTGGTTTTGGGATAAGTGTAATACTGGCTTCATAAAATGTGTTTGGCAGTTTTCCTTCCCTTTCTATTTCGTGGAACAGTTTAAGGAGGGTTGGTATCATTTCTTCTTTAAAGGTCTGATAGAATTCAGCAGAGAATCCATCAGGTCCTGGACTTTTCTTTTTGGGGAGACTCTTGATTGCTGCTTCAATTTCATTTTGTGGTATAGATCTATTCAGGTGATTAATTTCCTCTTGGTTCAGTTTTGGATGATCATATGTATCTAGAAATCTGTCCATTTCTTTTAGATTTTCAAATTTATTTGAATATAGGTTCTCAAAGTAGTCTCTGATGATTTCCTGGACTTTCATGGTGTTTGTTGTTATCTCCCCTTTTGCATTCCTGATTCTACTAATTTTGGTTTTTTCTCTCCTCATTTTAGTCAGGTTTGCCAAGGGTCTATCGATCTTGTTTATTTTTTCAAAGAACCAACTTTTTGTTTCATTAATTCTTTGTATGTTTTTTTTGATTTCTATTTCATTGATTTCAGCTCTTATTTTTATTATTTCTCTCCTTCTATTTGTTTTGGGATTTGCTTGTTCTTGTTTTTCTAGGAGTTTGAGATGTATCATTAGGTCATTGATTTGGAATCTTTCAGTCTTTTTAATATATGTCTCATGGCTATAAACTTTCCTCTCAGTACTGCCTTAACTGTGTCCCATAGGTTCTGGTTGGTTGTGTTTTCATTTTCATTGACTTCCAGGAACTTTTTAATTTCCTCTTTTATTTCATTGATGATCCATTCTTCATTAAGTAATGAGTTATTTAGTTTCCAGCTGTTTGCATGTTTTTTGTCTTTACTTTTGTTTTTGAGTTCTACTTTTACTGTATTGTGATCAGATAGTATGTACGGTATTATTTCTATTTTCTTATATTTGCTGAGGCTTACTTTGTGCCCTAGGATATGATCTATTTTGGAGAAGGTTCCATGGGCTGCTGAGAAGAATGTATATTGTGTAGAGATTGGATGACATGTTCTGTAGACATCTACTAGGTCCATTTGATCTATTGCATATTTTAGATCTTGGATTTCTTTATTGATCTTTTGTTTGGATGACCTATCTATTGATGATAATGGGGTGTTAAAGTCTCCCACAACCACTGTGTTGGAGTTAATATATGCTTTTAGGTCTTTCAGGGTATGTTTGATGAAATTGGGTGTGTTGACATTGGGTGCATACAGATTGATGATTATTATTTCCTTTTGGTCTATTTCCCCTTTTATTAGTATGGAATGTCCTTCTTTATCTCGTTTGATCAATGTAGGTTTGAAGTCTACTTTGTCAGAAATAAGTACCGCTACTCCTGCCTGTTTTCGGGGGCCATTCGCTTGGTAAATCTTCTTCCAGCCTTTCATCCTAAGCATATGCTTATTTCTGTCAGTGAGATGAGTCTCCTGTAAGCAACAAATTGTTGGATCTTCCTTTTTAATCCATTTTGTCAAACGGTGCCTTTTGATGGGTGAATTAAGTCTGTTAACATTAAGCGTTAGCACTGATAAGTATGTGGTGATTCCTGCCATTTAGTTGTTTTAGTTGTTTGAAGGTTTGATTGTGTGTACCTAAGTTGAAGTTACTCTCTACTGACTTGCTTTTCTTTTCCTGTGGTTTGGTGCTGCGTGTCTTTTCATGGTTAAGTTGGGTGTCCCCATCTGTGTGCAGAATCCCTTGCAGAATCTTTTGTAGTGGTGGCTTTGTGGTCACATATTGTTTTAGTTTCTGCTTATCATGGAAGACTTTTATTGCTCCATCTATTTTGAATGATAGCTTTGCTGGGTAGAGTATCGTGGGGTCGAAGTTATTTTCATTCAGTGCCTGGAAGATCTCACCCCACGCTCTTCTTGCTTCTAATGTTTCTGTTGAGAAGTCTGCTGTGATTTTGATGGGTTTATCTTTGTATGTTACTTGTTTTTTCTCTCTTACAGCCTTCAATATTCTTTCCTTAGTTTCTGAACTTGTTGTTTTAATGATGATATGTTGTGGAGTAGTTCTATTTTTATCTGGTCTGTTTGGTGTCCTGGAGGCCTCTTGCATCTTTATGGGAATATCTTTCTCTAGATTTGGGAAATTTTCCGTTATTATTTTGTTGAATATATTACGCATTCCCTTCGCTTGCACCTCTTCTCCTTCTTTGATGCCCATGATTGTCAAGTTTGGTCTTTTGATGGAGTCAGTGAGTTCTTGCATTTTCTTTTCACAGGTCTTGAGTTGTTTAATTAATAGTTCTTCGGTTTTTCCTTTAATTACCATTTCATCTTCAAGTTCTGACATTCTGTCTTCTGTTTGTTCTATTATGGTGGATTGGCCTTCCGTTTTGTTTTGCAGTTCTGTTTCATTCTTTTTTCTGAGGTTTTCCATATCCTGGCTGTTGTCTTTTTAAATGTTGTCTATTTTTGTCCTGAGTTCATTTATCCATTTATTCATTGTGTTCTCTCTTTCACTTTGGTGTTTATACAGTACTTCTGTGGTTTCCTTTATTTCTTCTTTTGCTTTTTCAAATTCTCTATTTTTGTTGTCCTGGAATTTCTTGAGTGTCTCCTGTACATTTTGGTTGACCCTATCTAGTATCATCTCTATAAAATTCTCATTGAGTACTTGTAGTATGTGTTCTTTTAAATTATTCTTGTGGGCTTCATTGGGTCTTTTGGCATAGTTTATCTTCATTTTGTTGGAGTCTGGATCTGAGTTTCTGCTCTCTTCATTCTCCTCTGGTTCCTGTACTAATTTTTTGCTGTGATGAAACTGGTTTCACTGTTTTTCTGTCTTCCCATCATTGTCTTTGGTGTTGTTACTTTCCCTGTACTGTTTGCAATTAAGTATTTTCTAGCTTGTTATAATAACAATGGTAATATTTAGAATGGAAGTGTAAGCTGAGATGGAAAGCAAGAAGTTAAAGAAAAGAGGAAAACAAATACACAGACAAGAGGGAGAAAGCAGAACAAGGTTTCAGATAAGAAAGTTTCAAAGGTATAAAAAGTGAGCGTTAGTGTACTAATTGACAATAAGCTGAACAGACATTAGAGACACAGAGAGAGAATTGAAAATCAAAGATAAAAAAATAAAAATAAGTAAATGAAAGAAATATCTATATATAAAAATGAATTAAAATAAAATGGAGAATAGAAAATAAAAAAAAAACAAAAACAAAAAACCTCCAAGTTTATATGCAATGCAGTTTCAGTCTTAATAATTTGGGTGTCCGTCTCAGTCTCCAGTCCTGGAGATGGTGCCTCAGATGTTGTTCTGTAGTTGTCTCATCAAAGGGGATGCATAAAGTAGAACAAAACTACACACACACACACACACACACACACACACACACACACACACAAAGCCCCACCAAGTGTCCCAAGTTCAAATGCAATACGGTTTCAGTAAGTTTTTTGGCTTGCAGGTGTAATTCGGTTGTTGTCTCATCAAAGGTAGGGAGAAAAAGAAAAAAAAAAAGAGTCTGGAGATAGTTCTGAGAGCAGTATCTGCAACTGTGGCTTGCCTGCCTGCTGCTCTCAGCCTGCTGTAGCTGGCGGCATTGTTTATGCATTATTAAGCTCTGGGGTGAGCTTAGCACTCACCTGGTCCCACAGGCTTTGTTTGTTCAGAGTTCTCCTGTGTGGGAGCCTCTGCTACAGGCTTTCCCCTTTCCAAGCACATTGGCGAAGGTGACACTGCACCCATTTTCTCAGGCCTGTGTGTTTATTTACAGTTCATGTGGGAGGTGGGTCTTCCCCCCTCTCCTGTGCAGTTTTCCTCCCACCGCCACTTTCACAAGCTTTCCTGCTCCTGATTACTGGGTGGTGCTTCTGCTCCTGCCGGCCACCATGTTTATTTACAGTTCACGTGGGAAGTGGGTCGTTCCTTCTTTCCTGTGGAGTTTTCCTCCCTCCACCACTCTACAAGCTTTCCTGCTCCTGGTTGCTGGGCACGCACCCCGCTCCCGCCAGAGGCTCTCCAGCCTGCCCAGCTTGTTTATTTACAGTCCCAGGAAGGATTCCCTTCCCCTAATCTTCGGCACTCAGGGCGCCCCACCCTCTTTCTAGCGTGTCTTAATTGTTGTTATTGCTTATTACTCAGTTTCTCTTTTTTCTTCGGGTGGAGGTCAGTCTGTCCAGGGGGCTATGCTGCTCTGGCCCAGGCTTGTCTGTGGGAGTACCACGGTTCTGCGAAGCTCACCTTGTCTGCGTCTTCCCAAGCCATCTGGGCCCCGGAGACTGGCGGCCCGGGAGCCCTCCTCATTTCTCCGTTTAACATTCTGGGTCTTCTAATATTGAGATCTGCCAAGAATGATCATGGGTTTTATGGGTCACAACTGAAGCCTGTTATATTTGTTCTCTGTTCCCAATAAACAGGTTGAAGTTGTATGCATGCTAACCCTACCCTGATTTTCTACCAGGCAGATTAAGGGAATGTTGTCTATGATAATTCTGTATTCAAAGCAGAGGGTCTTTTTTTTTGCACATCAAGGACATGGCACTAGTCTGACTTACCTGAGAACCCCTCTCATTGGTCAGGGTTTGGTAGTCTATTGATCTCAGGGGTGGGTACACATTCAGAGACCATCAGCTTTGAATCCATGGGCGTAGCAAATGCCCAAGTCATAGAGTGTCCCTGGAAGAAATCAAACCTCCTGAAGGGACTCATGGGAACCAAGCAATCTACTGTACTCCTTCTCAGCAGCTTCAGATTTGGTCCTTATGTAAAGCCACATCTGACTAGTCTTCGTCTTAGCCACAGAGAGTGTTGCCATTGACCACTGTGGTCTTCAGAGTTTCTATTCCCTGTTGTTTCAACTTCTCTTAAGCTTTGTAGCAGACCCTCTCCCTCTTCATGACTCTCTTTGTTGTCTCTTTCCAATTCCATCATGATGGTGTAGGGCTTTACCAGGGACACTGAGTTGTGATTATTCTGTGTTTTCTAATCCCCAGAGTAGATTTCTTCCTAACAGTAAGATACCTCTCATGATATCTCCTGGTTATAGCACTCTGACAGTTTTCTAAGGAATGTATGGATTTCTCTGAAGGTATCATGTTATACAGGAGAACTTGTCTTCAGACCAAATCAAATCACTGGACTTAAAACTTGGAAGAAGTAAGTTTCTCTTGCAACTAGTCCTGCACTTCTGCTGTTATCATTAGGATTGCACCACTAGGGCACAATTGTTGATGTTATGAATTACTTTTTGCTTTACTCTGAGTTCCCTTTCCATTTCTGTGTGGTGTTTACTTTCCTCATCACCTATTTCTTGATTCTCAGAGTTAATCCACTTTATCTGTTCTTGAAATAGTTTCTTATTTGTTGTCCTTACTTTACTCATCACAGAGTTGTTGGAAAGGTACTGCTTTCCACCATCATGTTTTCTGTTCCTTTATATCATCAAATTCTCCTAATATGAAATCTGCCGTAATGGCTTTTCCTTAAAACACTATGGTGTCTCACTTGTGTCTTTGCTCTTGTGTTGTACTAACCACAAGAAATGTTCTGACTTTAGCTTTTTAAAAATCTCAAATCTAAAAGTAACCTTCAATTTCATTTAATTCCACATGAAACATTTTTGAATTTTGGTATTTCAAAAATATTTCCTCCATGTTTTATTTTCTATATAGCACTTAGAAGCTGTACTAAATATTCTGACATGATTAACTTTTTGTTCTCATTTTTATTTTTCCTTTAAAAGATAGCATCTGCAGCAATAGACAAATTTAATTACAATGCTATAATGTGCTTTATGCATACATACATACTTGATTTTCTATAGATAGAGAAACTTACTTTAAGATAAATTCAAATGTAGAGTAAAATTCCTTTAGAAAATATTAGGAAGCCCTTGACTTTAGTCTTTATTTTGCCCTTGCCCAAATTGACATTGATACCTTTCTCCACATCCCAGTAATACTGATGGTAAAAGAATAAAAAAGAAAATTAAAAGACAGTGTTAGTCAATGTCTCACTAGATAAACATGCCTTGTGAAAATAAGATTAAGTCATTCGTGAAAATGTTGCCTTTGTATTTTTCATGTAACTGAATTGATAACATCTCTTGGATAGGTGGACTGACTACAGTATCTTGTCGTTGTGCAAACAGAGAGACAATTTAAAATACTATGTAGAGAGAGGAAATGATCACCATTTTTGTATTCTTCTTTGCATTACAAAGTTATCCAAATGTGTCTTTTCCATTATTATTGATAAACACTTCTGGGGTTTCTAAATTTCCATTATTCAGAGTTCAACAGAAGTCTTAGCAGTTTATGAAAAAATGTGAACATTAAACCTTCTCAACAGCCAGTTCTTAATACTCTTCAAATTTTTACCACATTTCAATTTGTCTATGTAGCTTTGTGTATCCATGAAGTTTGTGGATAAGCCTGGACCACCTGATGGCTATTCTCTATGACTTTACCAGTGCTTGAAATAAGCAGGGAGAAGGTGAATTAGGTAAGGAGGGGATTGCTTCCTGATTGGAACAAGATGTAACACCTAGGTTCTTTTATCAGCTTCATAATCTTTCTGTCCTGTTGAAAAACCAACCAAATTTCCTTCCCAGCATCATAAAATTTATATTATTTTGTTTCTCTCTTTGTCTGGCCCTTCATTTATTTTGTTTCTTGCCTCTCTGTCCCCAAGTAACAAATGGAAACAACAATGATATATTTAATTATACAAGCATGCATGTTTGTGTGTGTTTGTATGTGTAAAAGAGAGAGAGAGAAAGAGAGTTATTTCATTTGAATGCTTTAGATGTGATGTGTCAGAACAAGACAACTGATTTCATATGGGATTTTATGCAATCTTTCCCCCCAAAAAAACTGTAGGAAGCATTTGCTGTGTTTTCTCCATTTTATAAATGAGGTTAAGTGCTCTGCCAGAAGCCAATAGCTAATAATGAATACAGACACAATTTTCATCATGCAAATGGAGTTTGGAAGTTTGGGGATTAAACAAACCTAAACTTATATCTGTATAATTCCAAAACTCATACTCTTAACAGTCATGCTAAAATTTTTTGTGTTATTTGCTTATTTGGCCAGTCTGCCATCTAGAATTTTATTCAGATGGATGCACAAATGTGGAAAAGAATAGGTCTGTGGCAAAAATTGGTTACTTACCACTGATAATTATCTTATAAAAATCAGCTGTTAATCTCATATTGACCCTGATTTACTCTGGGTTCTCATTCAGCTGAAACATGACAAAACCGTTAAGTCTACTTGATTTTTCGTTTGCACTTCTTACTGGTAATCTGTAGTATACTGACATTTAAGAATCTTGGCTGGTGGAGATTTTTTAATTGTAAATGGTTTTCCTGTAAACTATTGATTTTGACTCATAACTACATTTGCCTTTGAGTCACATTGAGTGAATAGCTGTGAACTTGTCCAAATAATAGTATTTTTTGTTCACTTATTTATTCAGTCATTCTTTTTATAGCAATTAAAATATTTATTAATTCCTATATGTTCTCGTAAGTCCTTTGTATTTATTTAATTTATGTAATGATCCCAAATGTCAAGTGCATTTATTACATATTATTTATAGCTGAAGAAAGTAAGTTTGCTACTGATGTTTTTAAGATTTAACTTAAGATTGATTCCAAAACGTAATCTCTCTTATACCATGAATATTATCTTTATGTAAAATTAAACATAGAAATAAATTTTATTAATTTTTGATATTTACACAATAGTGATGTTATCCCTCAGGACACCAGTTTGAATGTTGACTTGTGAAATTACCAGTGCCATTGCACTTTTTTCTAAATGCTATCCCTATATTTTTAATTAGAAAAAAATAGAAGTGCTGGCTGGTAGCAATTGTACATTATAACTCTGTCACTAGAGAGCATTAGATTTTATATTTATGACTGTTCATCTTTTTTTGTTGTTAAATCTTGTTTCTTATAATAATTGATGCTTTATTTCTTCCTTCTAATATCATGTGCAATGACTATTATGGGGTGTTAGTTACTTTGTGCTGTTGTAACAGGATATAATAAACTGGGTAGCTAAAGCTATCATTTTATTTACAATAATTAAGTAGGCCTGGAGAAAGAAATCAGAGTGCAACTATGGCCAAGTTCTGGGTGACAGTCTTCTTCCTCAAATGCAGATGAGTGCCATGTAACTCTTTCTTCACATGGTTAAGAGAAAATTGCTTCTTCTTCTTATAAGGATACTCATACATTGAGGAGGGTTCCATCATCACATCCTTATCAGTCATAACCACATAACTTTATCAAACATAGCCACAAGCATAAGTTTCCACATTCAAGTGTCATCACATTCGTATTGAGAGTTTCAACATATGAATTTTGTGGGTACACAAATAAGTCTATAGCACATAGATTCTCAAAAGTTTATTGATGCTTCTGTTTATAAGCCTATATTTAGAGATACCTGATTAGGTTAAAAACATTACCAAAAACAGGCGTTGGCAAGGATATGCTGAAAAAAGAACCCAAATACACTGCTGGTGGGAATGCAAGCAAGTCCAACTACTCTGGAAAACAATATGGAGGTTTCTTAAAAACTAAACATAGATCTGCCATATGATCCAGCAACTCCACTCCTAGAGATATACCCAAAGGTGTGCAACTCAGGTTATTCTAGAGGCACCTGCACACTCATGTTTATTGCAGTGCTAGTCACAATAGCCAAGCTATGGAAACAGGCAACATGCCCCACTACTGACTAATGGATTAAGAAAATGTGGTTTTAAACACAATGGAATTTTACTCAGCCATGAAGAAGAATAAAATCTTACCATTCGCAAGTAAATGGATGGAACTAGAAAGCATCACCTTGAGTGAGGTTAGCCAGGCTCAGAAGACCAAAAATCATATGTTCTCCCTTATGTGCAGACTTTAGAGCTAGGTCAAAGGCAGTAATGTTGTTGGGCTTGGGTCACACACTAAGGGGAGAGCACATATGGGAGGAATGGGGATAGGTAGGAAACCCAAAACTTGTAAGTGTTTGATGTCCCCACTGCAGAAGAGCTAATACAGTAATCTAAAAATGACAGAGGTCAGTATGGGAAGGTGACAGGGATGTAGTGAAGAGGTCAGGTAGAGATGAATCAATTTGGGTTGAAATACAGTTGTGCATGGAAGCAATGTAAGGAATCTCTCTGTATACCCATCCTTATCTCAACCAGCAAAAACATTATGCCTTTATTATTATTGCTTATGTCTTCTCTTCAACAAAATTGGAGAAAAGGGCAGAACAAGTTCTGCCTGGAAGTGAGGGAAGTGGGGCGAGAGGGAGGGGGCAGATATCAGGAGGGAGAAATGGCCCAAACAATGTATGCACATATGAATAAATGAATAAAGAAAAAAAGAGAAAAATATTTTTTAATTTTATATTTTCTCTGCACATATGTTCAATACCTTTCATAAACAGAACATATACTTATTGAACACTTATTAATACTGTACTAGGTCTAGGAATTCAACTGTGCACAAAATAGACATGTTTTCTCTCCTATAGAGCTTAGAGAAATATTATTTCAACCTTCTAGACCCAAATAACTTTTGACTATATTAGAATTTCCTAATATTATTCCCTCTAAGAATCAAAATAAACTCTAATGTTCTTTCATGTTTTTATGAGAAAGTTTCCCTCTTATGAATTTGGGATTCTTTCCTTGGTAGCTAAAATTTCAATTGTTGCTATTCACCTCTTTCAGAAACTACAGAGAAGCATTTTCTTTGAGATAATTCTCACTTCATGCCTTTCATTTTAGGATGTCTACATGTATTAAGAATGGCATATGGTTCTGAGTCTTTAGGACTTAAAAATACATGTATGAGTCCCATATTCATGCAGATTTTCCCCCTTGCTTAAGACTATAGAAATATTTTACATAATTTATTTAGTTTGTTAACCATAACATAAATAGAAATCAAAGCAAAACCCCACTATCCTGGTGCCTGGTAATTAAATTTTACTTTTAAAAACCACTCAGTACAAAGAACAGTATCTTGAAAAGTCTCATAACACCGGATTGGTACAAAGGCAAAAAATCTCTAAATTAAAACAGATACGTTTTTTACTGTCAAAGCCTCATACTTCAACAGTGTTCTATTTTATGTAGAGATCTATAACCATGATGACTTCAAAATAATGGACTAATCCTCCTTGGAAATTTTAGAGGCTTAATTAAGGTCATGTGTTCCTTCAGAAAATCCTTAGTCAATTCACTTCAGTTATTGTTTGTCTCAGTAAAGTTGCCTCGAAAATATATATAATAACACCTACTTCTCTGTGTTGTTATCAGAATTAAATAAAAACATACATAACATGGGAGTGGGGTGAGCAAGAAGCCAGACTATTGACATTCCTATAGCCCAGAAGCTATTAACTACCCTGAAAAGGGAAAATGAGGGGACCCCAAAAGGCAACCATGGGGTCCTGTAATCAGTGACAAGCAAAGCCATCTCCAAATCTTTAAATAGAAAAGCAACCAACCACAGGATGAATGGGAAGAATGACTCACAGCTCAAGAGTACTGATCCCCCACCTCTGAAGTAGCTGTGCTGCTCCAGGCTCCATTGCTCTTGGTGGTAATTCTTACTTCCTGGCACACATAGGAACTCAGAGCACCATGCTCCCCCCATCACATGACCTGCTATTTTCACACTGAAATACCAGGGACATTGATGCTCCTGTGTAAGTAGAACCTGCAGCTCTCTCTACTCCATGGGTAATAGAAGGCACAAGCCAGTAGTCTCAGTTCTCCCAGAAGCAGTACAATTGAACTGTGCTCCCTGAAGCCAGAGTGGGAAATCAGGCCCCAGAACTCCTGCCACTTGCAGGTTTGTTTCCCCTGAGCTGGCAGCACAGCCACAGAGCTAAGCTCACTGAAGCCTCGGTGAGAAATCAGGTCCCAAAACTCCCACTGCCAGCAGGCTTGGTTCCCCTGAGATGGCAGCAGAGCCACTGAGCTGTGCTCACTGAAGCCTGTGTGGGAAATCAGGCCTCAGGGTTCACACTACTGAAAAGCTTGGTCCCCCTGTGCTGCAGTGCTACTGCACTACTCTCCTGGAGTCCACACATGGAAAGCAGGCCTCAGAACTCCTGCTGCCCAAATGCTTTGTTCCCCCATGCCTGTAGCAGTTGCTGTGCCAATGGGTAGCCCAGTGCCAACACACAAGCCTCAGGGTTTGCACTGCCTGCAGCAGTTGCCATGGCTCCTGGAAGCCCATACCCCAACACTAGTAGACCCCAGGGCCTCCACTGCCTTGTGGGCACCAGAAGATTCACTCACTGGCTTTGCTACCTCATAAGTACCCTCAACTCAGTGCCAAAAACCTGCCACCACACACCTAAATAAACCCCAGGCTCCAGGCTTTGCTATTCTGCTGGTGCCAGGAGGCTTCCTTCCCCACAGGTCATGGAGGCCCAACACTCTCCTATCCCTGACAGCAAGAGAGCCCTTGCTCTCCCATCAAAGAGTGAGAATGCTAGATTCTCCACTGAGGGGGCTAAAGCTATAACCTGCCACTCTGCAGGCAGTACCACAAGCCCTGTTATCTCAAGGCACACAAGAGAGCACCTGTTTCCCACTTCCAGCCTCCATGGTGAGCAGAGATAAGAGGTAATCAGACCACAACAAGAACCCTGCAAGGGTTAACATATACAACATAATCTTCTCTGAAGAACACTTCTGGAGCTTCAGAAGAAAAAAAAGTGAAATCCCCAAATACAAGGGCACAAGGGGTTAAAATCCCAACTAAAAACAACTCCAGATGCATAAATCTCAATGCAAAATGAAACAGCAAGATAATCACTCTTTATCAAGGTCCAGTTCCACCACTAAGGATCCAAACACCTACAAAAAGGAAGAGTTATCAAATAATGAATCCCAAAAAACAGTAATAAAAATGATTAATGACCTCAAAGAAGAAACACAAAAGTTAATATTTGACCTCAAGGAAAACATAAATAAACAATTAAATGAGCTCAAAGATTATACAAACAAACAGATGAATGAAATTACAAAGACTATGCAGGATTTGAAAGAGGAAATCAATGAATATATGGAAACCCTGAAAAATTATCAATGTGAAATAAACAACTCAAAATCCCAAATAAATATCGCAACTGAAAGGTTGGTGATCAGAGTGGAGCAAGTTGAAAATAGAGTATCAGGTGCAGAAGACAAACTAGAGGAATTAGACCAAACAGTAAAAGATTATGAAGAATGCTAAGAAAATATGAATGGAACATGTAAGATATCTGGGACAACATGAAAAGATCAAACACACGAATCATGGATGTAGAAAAAGAAGAGATACAAGCTAAGGGCATTGACAACCAATACAATAGAATAATAGTAGAAAATTCCTTAACCTTTAGAAACAGGGAGGGTCACCAAAGTGCAGGAAGCTTTCAGAACAACAAACCATAAGGGCCAAAAATGAAACACCCCAAGACACATCATGATCACAACACTCAGCACACAGAACTAAAAAAGAATTCTGAAAGCTGAAAAGATAAAAGACAAGTCACATAAAAGGGCAAACACATTAGAAAAATAGCAGATTTCTCAATTCAAACTCTAAATTCAAGAAGGTCTTTGAAAGACATAATTCAGGCCCTGAAAGAAAGCAACTGTCAACCTACACTAGTCTACCCAGCAAAAATATCCTTAATTGAAGGAGAAATTAAAACCTTCTACAACAAGGAAACCTAAAGGAATTTGTGACCATCAAGTGAGCAATACAGAAAATTCTTTAAAGACTTTTACATGTGGAAGAAGAAACTAGAGCAAGGCAGGAAGATTCAAGAAAGAATAAACCCTTTCGAGCAAACAGAGCTATAAACAAGGAATAGGTAAAACTAAACAACAGGGGAACAGGAGTGACTGGAAACAACAGGCACCTCTCAATATTAACACTGACTACAAATGGCCTCAATGACCCAGTCAAAAAACATAGACTATCATATTGGGTTAAAGGATAAGACCCAACCAGTGACTCATCTCGTTGAAAAAATAATAAACACTGGCTTAGAGTCAAAGAGTGGAAAGAAGTTTTCCAAGGAAATGGACCCCATAAACAAGCAGGAGTAGCCATACTCATATCTGACAAAGTAGACTTCAGGCTAAAATAAATTAGAATCAATAATGAAGGTCACTTCATATTAGTGAAAGGAACAATTCATCAAGAGGAAATATCAATCCTTAACATATATGCATCAAACAAAGGGGAACCCATCTACATAAAAAAATCTCTAATGGCCATAAAAGCACAGATGTAGTGACAGTGGGAGACCTGAATACCTCACTATCATCAATAAATAGGTCATCCATACAAAAGACCAACAAAGAAACTTCTGAGCTATTCCACATATTAGACCAAGTAGGTATGGTGGATATCTACAGAACATTTCACTCACCAACTAAACAATACACATTCTTTTATACAACTCATGGAACTTTGTCCAAAATAGATCATATTTTAGGACACAAAGTAAGTCTCAACAAATTCAAGAAAATCAAAATAGCTCCCTGCATCATATCAGACCACAATGGAGTAAAATTAGACATCAACAACAACACAAAAAAACCCAGAAAATATTCTAACACATGGAGACTGAACAACACACTGTGCAAAAAACAGTGGGTGACTGAAATAATTAGGGAAGAAATCAAAAAGATCCTAGAATTCGATGAAAATTAAAATACAACCTACTAGAATCTGTGGGAAAAAGCAATATCCATGCTAAAGTGCATGTTTATAGCTATAAGTGACTCCATTAAAAAAACCAGACACCTCTCAAGTAAACAATATGATGATGGACCTTAAACTGCTAGAAAAACAAGAATAAACCAAACCAGAATCCAGCAGATTGAAAGAAATAATGAAGATCAGGGCCATGATAAATAAGATAAAAACCAAAGAAACAACGGAACAAAAAAGGTTGGTTCTTTGAAACGATTAACAAGATCAACAAACCCTCAGCCAACATGATAAAATGGAGGAGGGAAAAGACCCATGTTAATAAAATCAGAGGTGAAAAAGGGGACACAGCACAAATACCAAAAAAACCCACAGAATCACTAGAAAGTGATTTGAAAACTTTTACTCAAGTCAATTGAAAAATCAAGATGAAATGGATAAATTCCCAGATGCATATAGCCAACTAAAATTGAATCAAGAAGATATTAACCATCTAATAGTCCTATTACAAGTAATGAAATTTAAGCATTTTTAAAGAGTCTCTCTGCAAAGAACAGCCCACAACCTGATGGGTTCATGGCTGAATTCTACCAAAACTTTAAAGACAAACCAACACCAGTACTTCTCAAAATTTTCAAGGAAATAGAAAGGGAAGGAACACTACCAAACCCATTCTATGAAGTCAGTATTACACTCATTCTGAAACCAACGATGCAACCAGAAAAGAGAATTATAGACCAATATCTTTAACGAATATAGACACAATAATTCTCCACAAAATACTAGCAAACAGAACTTGACAACATGTCAAAAAGATAATAAAAAGTGACTAAGTTTCATTCCAGGGATGCAAGGATGGTTCAACATACATAAATCCCTAAATGTAATACAGCATATAAACAGAAACAAGGACATAAACCACATGATCCTTTCAATAGATGCAGAAAAATCCACTGACCAAATCCAACACCCTTTCATGATAGAAGCACTGAAAAAGCCAGGAATAGAAAGAATGTTCCTCAACACATAAGGGGTATATATGACAAACCTAGTGCCAACATCAAACTACATGGAGAAAAACTGAAACTGTTGCCCTTGAAAACAGGAACAAGAGAGTGCTGTCTGCTTTCTTCATTATTATTCAATATAGTTGTGGAATTCCTAGCCAAAGCAGTAAGACAAGAGGAAGAAATAAAATGGATCCCAATAGGGAAATAAGAAATCAAACTATCCCTATTTGCAGATGACATGATTCTATACCTAAGAGACCCAGAAAACTTTACAAAAAATTGCTAGAAATCATAAACTCTTTCAGCAAAGTAGCAGCATACAAAATTCACATACAGAAATTGGTAGCTTTTCTATATACCAACAATGAGCAGACTGAGAAAGAAATCAAGGAAACAAGACCATTTACAATAAACTAAAAAAAAAGTACCTTGAAATAAATTTAATGAGAGAAATGAAAGACCTTTTTAATGAAAACTGTAAATCACTGAAGAAATACATTGAAGAAGAAATCAGAAGATGAAAAGATCTTCCATATGTTTGGATAGGTAGAATCGATGTTGTAAAAATGGCCATACTACCAAAAAGCAGTCTACATGTTCAACACAATCCCTATGAAAATTCCACTGACATTCTGCACATAAATAGAAAAAAACAATTGTGAAATACATATGGAAAAACAAAAGACCTCAAATAGTCAAGCCAATTCTGAGCAAAAAGTCCAGTGCTGGAGGCATCACAGTATCAGAATTCAAATTATACTACAGACCCATAACAATAAAAGACAGCATGATATTAGTACAAAAACAGACATGTAGACTACTAGATCAAAGTAGGAGATCCAGACGTAAACCCATGCATCAATAGCCAACTGATCTTCAACAAAGTAGCCCAAAACACATGATGGAGAAAAGACAGCCTCTTTAATAAATGCTGCTAGTACAACTGATATCTACATGTAGAAAACTGAAACTAGATCCCTGTCATTCCCCAAAAATTAATTCAACGTGGATTGAAGACTTTAATATACAGCCTGAAACTCTGAAACAACTCCAACGAGCAGTAGGAAATACACTGGAACAGATAGGTATAGGGAACAGCTTCCTAAACAGAACTCAAAAGGCTCAACATCTAAGAGAAACAATAAATGAATGGGACTGCATCAAATTGAAGAGCTTCTGCACAACAAAGGAAACAGTCAGCAGACTCAAGAGACAGCCGACAAAATGAGAAAAAATCTTTGCCAGCTACTCATCCAATAAGGGACTAATATCCAGAATCTGCAGGGAACGCAAAATACTCAGCCCCAAAAGAATCAATACTCCAGTGAAGAAATGGGCACATGAATTAAACAAGGAATTCTCAAAGGAAGAGGTACAAATAGCCAATAAATACGTGAAGAGGTATTCAACATCCCTAGTTAAAAAAGAGATGCAAATCAAGCCAATACTTAGATTTCATCTCACACCAGTTAGCATGGCCATAATAAAGGATAATAACAAAACAAATGCTGGTAAGGATGTGGTGAAACAGGAACCCTTACACACTGCTGGTGGGAATGCAAGTTAGTACAATCACTGTGGAAAGCAGTATGGAGATTTGTCAAAAAAAATTAGAGATAGAACTGCCATATGATTCAGTTACATAGCTCCTGGGCATCTACCCAAAAGAATGTAAGACAGAATACAATGGAGACACCTGTACACTGATGCTTATTGCAGCACTATTCACAATAGCCAATCTCTGGAAACAACCCAGAAGCCCTACAGCTGATGAATGGTTCATAAAAATGTGATACATGCATACAATGCAGTATTATTCAGCCAAAAGGAATAATGACATGGAGTTTGAAGGGAAATGGACGCAATTGGAGGACATCATGTTACATGAAGTAATCCGGGATCAGAAACACAAAAGATGCTTGTTGTTTTTTTTTTTCATATGTGGAAGATAGATTCAAAGATAAACATATATACAAAAAAATCACCATCATATACAAACTCAGATGTAGAACATGTTTGTAACAGTGGAACTACTCTATGGAACTTGGGGAAAGAGGGAAAGGAAAAGACAATGGTAGAACATCAGTAATGTTGCATACCATAAAATGTAAAGGTAGAGGCTATAAAAAAGTGAGGTAAGAGGTAAGGTAGTGAGGGAGAGTATTTGAAGGGATTGAACAGATAAAGCACACTCACAGAGGGCATACATTGATACACTCCTTTGAACATCAATTTAAATATTAAGAATGAAAATCAGGACTGAAAACAAGGCAGAGTGTGTTTGTAGGGGGGTAGTGGGAAGGAGGAGAGTGAAGGAAGGAGATTAAGGTGATACTATATGGTTGATGGACTTCATATACCTATACAAAACAGAGCTTAAAAACCTTAATTGCCTTAAGTGGGATAGGGAGGGGGCTGGGGGGGTTAGAAGATGGGTGCAGTGTAAATAATGTACAATATAAGTCCAATCAGAATTTTCACTCTAACCCCCCCAGTATAATGAATATATCCTATTAAAATTTATTATATATCTTTATTATATATATATATATATATATATATATATATGTATATAACACAGTAGGCATTCTGTATCTGGTAGCTAATATCTCTGTTCTCCTGCTCTTCCTCAACTTCATCTTCACTGTCATGATCTTATTGAACAATATCACATTTCACTGGTTAAGGTGTATTAGGTTATCCTTTATTTTAATTGATTTTTTTATATTTGCGATAAGCAACATAAGATGATAAGAATTATATAAGTATATACACAAATATATATGAGAATGGTTAGTATAGTGGGAAAATTTATATATTATTCATTACACATAATTATTCATTTTTCTCATATGGCAAGGACAGATATAATCTAATTTAGCAAAACATCTGAATACAATGCATCATTATAAATGATAGTACTCATATTTTACAGTGCATTGATTTGTTCATATTACATTTTAGCTAGTTTGCATGTGACGTTGTATAAGTATGGTTCTTCCCTCATCCCAATTTTCATCTCATAGGGTTTAGATATTATTTGTCCCCAAAAGATTAATATGCTGAGGGCTTAATCCCCAGTGTGTCTGTGTTGAGAGAGGGTAAAACATTTAAGGTGTGAGTCTAGTGGTAACTTAGTAGGTAATATGGGACACTGAACTTATTTTATTGGAATAGGTTTGGCCTTACAGTGCCAGATTTGTTATCACAAAGGTGAATTGCTGCAAACAACTGCACATTTCTTGGCTTGCTCTTTTGTTTCCTTTCTCTCCATATGACCTCTCACTCACACATATTTTTATTATGTAATGCTATATGCCATGAAAACTTGGGCACAAGCTGATGTTATTTGCCATGCAGATAGACCTCAATAACTATGAAGTAAAAATATATATACATATATATGTTTTAAATTTTTATTAGGATATGTTCATTGCACAGGAGAATCCATAGTGACAATACTGATTAGACTTATATTGGACAGAGGTTAGATCACCCACATCATCTTGTCTCTCCTGCTCAACCCTTTCTCTGACCACTTAAAGCATTTGCAGGAAGCTTCTTTTTCTATACATATATTAAGTCCATCAACCATATTCCTTCACAGTAATCTCCTTCATTCCCCTTCCCTCTTCCACTAGTACCCCCCCACACACTGTACCTATTTTAAAGCCCCATTTTTCACTGTTAATATTTAAGTTGATTTTCAAAGGAGTTTCTCAATGTATCCCTACTATGAGTATACTTTACTTTGATCTGTTCAATCCCTTCCAGTACTATCCCTTACTCTTTACTTGTCACCAGACATTTTTCAACAGCTGTCAATAAACATTCTTATATCCTCTACCTTCACAGATGTTATGTTTTATGATATTACTGATGCTGTATCATTCTCTTCTTTTCCCTCTTTCCCAGAGTTCCATAGAGTAGTTCCACTATTATAAACATGTTCTACATATTACTTGTATATGACAATGCTTGTTTTTGTGTATATGCTTGTCTTTTGGATCTTTCTTCCACATATGAGAGAAAATATGTGGCCTTTGTTTTTCTGAGCCTGGCTTACTTAACTTAGCATGATGCCCTCCATTTGCATCCATTTACCTCCAAAACACATGTCTTTATTTCTTATGGCTGAGTAAAACTCCATTGTGTGTGTATACCACATTTTCTTGACCCATTCATCAGTTGTAGGGCATCTGAGTTGTTTCCATAACTTGGCTATTATGAATAGTGTTGCAATAAACATCAGTATACAGGTGTGTTTATTGAATCCTAACCTACATTACTTTGCATATATGCCTAAGAGCAATATCACTGAATCATATGGCAGTTTTATCTCCAGTTTTTTGAGGAATCTCCATACTGCTTTCTATAGTGGTTGTACTACTTTACATTTCCTCCAACAGTGTGTTAAGGGTTCCTGTTTCACTGCATCATTGCCAGCATTTTCTGTTGTTATTGCCCTTGAATATGGTCATTATAATGGGTGTGAGATGAAATCTAAGTGCAGTTTTGATTTACATCTATTTTATAGCCAGGGAAGTTGAACACTTCATCATGTATTTGATAGTCATTTGTACCTCTTCCTTTGAGAATTCCCTGTGTAATTAATGTTCCCATTTCTTCATTGGGATGTTGATTTTTGGGAGGCATTCAGTTTTTTGAGTTCCCTGTAAATTCTGGATATTAGTCCCTTATTGGATGAATAGCTGCAAAGATTTTCTCCCATTCTGTGGACAGTATCTTGAGTCTAGTGACTGTTTCTTTTGCTGTGCAGAAGTTCTTTAGTTTGATGCAATCCCATTTCTTCATTATTTCTCTTACATGCTCAGCCTTTTGAGTTCTGTTTAGGAAGTCGATCCCTGTACCTATATGTTCATTTGTATTTCCTACTACTTTCTAAAGTTGTTTAAGAATTTAAGGTCCTATATTAAGATCTTTGATCCTCTTTGACTTGATTTTGGTGCAGAGTGAAAGATAGGAATCTAGTTTCAGTCTTTTATATGTAGATATCCTATTTTCCCAGTAACATTTGTTGAAGAGACTGTCTTTCCTCCATTGTGAGTTTTGGACTCCTTTGTGAAGATTAGTTTGCTATAGTTACATGCATTTATGTCTGAGTCTTCTATTCTAATCCACTCATTTTCCTGTCTGTTTTTGTGCCAGTACCATGCTGTTTTTACTATTTTTACTCTGAGGAAAATTTGAAGTCAGGTATTGTGATACTTTCCCCATTGGACTTTTTGCTCAGAATTGCTTTGGCTATTTGAGGTCTTTCCTATTTCTATATGTGTTTTAGGACTGATTTTTCTAGTTTCATGAAGAGTATCATTAGAATTTTGATAGGGGTTGCACTGAATATGTATTATAATCATTTTTATAATGTCATTTCTACCATAACACAAGCATGGGAGATCTTCCATTTCTGGTGTCTTTTTCAATTTTTCTCTTCAGTGGTTTATAATTTTCATTGAAAAGATCTTTAGCTTCCCTTATCAAATTTATTCCAAGGTACTTTATTGCTTTAGAGGCTACTGTAAAAGGGATTGTTTCCCTGATTTCTTTCTCTGTCTGTTCATTGTTTATATATAGGAAGGCTACTTATTTTGTATCTGGCTACTTTGCCTAAGGAGTTTATCATTCCTAATAGTTTTTTGGTAAAGTTCTTAGGGTTTTTTATGTATAGGATCATGTCATCTGCAAACAGGGATAGTTTGACTTCTTCCTTTCCTATTTGGATCACTTTTATTTTTTGCTCTTGTCTTATTGCTCTGGCTAGGAATTCCAAAACTATATTGAATACGAATGGGGAAAGTGGGCATCCCTGTTTCATTCCTGATGTTATTGGGAATGGTTTCAGTTGTTCTCCATTTAGTATAATTATGACTTTAGGTTTGACATATAAAACCTTTATTATGTTGAGGAACATTCCTTCTGATCCTAGTTTTTTCAGAGCTTTTAACAAGAAAGCATGTTGAAATTTTTCAAAGGCTTTTTCTGCGTGTGTTGAGAGGATCATGTGGTTTTTCTCCTTGCCTCCATTTATATGCTGTATTACATTTATAGATTATGTATGTTGAACCATTTTGGCATGCTTGAAATGAAACTGACTTGGTCATAGTCTATGATCTTTTTGATGTGTTGTTGAATTCTGTTTGCCAGTGTTTTGTTGAGAATCTCTGTGTCTATATTTATTAAAGATATTGGTCTATATTTCTCTTTTTTGTTACATCTTTATTGGTTTTTGGAATAAGTGGTTTCATAGAGTGAATTCCATAGTTTTACTTCCTTTTCTATTTCCTGGAAACATTTGAGGAGTATTGTTATTAGTTTTTCTTTAAAGGTTTGGTAAAATTTGACTGTGAATCCATTTGGTCCTGGACACTTTTTTTTCCTTTTTTGTGTTACTGAAGCTTGAACTCAGGGACTTAACCTTGAGCCAGTCCACCAGTCCTATTTTTTTGTGAAGGGTTTTTCTAGATATGGTCTCACAAACTATTTGCACAGGCTGGCTTTGTACTGCAATCCTCCTGATCTCTGCTTCCCGAGCAGCTAAGATTACAGGCATGAGCCACCAGCTCCCAGCTCTAGGGCACTTTTTGAAGGGAGTGTTTTTATTGGTGTTTCAATTTCATTGCTTATAATAAGTATATTTATGTGGAATTTTATTCAGTCATAAAGGAGAATGAAATTTTGTTATTTGCAGTAAAGTGAAGTTAGCCCGGTTCAGAAGATCAAAAGCCACATGTTTTCTCTCATATGTGGAATATAGACCTAATGCAAATAGAAACAGTACTATGAAAAACAGATCTCGCTTTTGGGAGTGACAAAATATTCAGTAATTCTGTGTGATGGTTTCACAACATGTGAATGTACTAAGAAGAACCACTGAATTATACACTAACATGGTTAAAGTGGTGATTTTTATGATTTGTGAATTTCATGTCAATCCAATAGTTGATTTCCCAGCAACATGGAGGCCATGGGATTAGCATCATAACATAAGTAGTGACTACTTCTTAACTCCTAACATGAAAAATAAATATATATATTTGGAAACCATTTTTATGTAGGTCATACGAAGATGTTAATATGTCAATTAATTATAATCATCAATTAATCTTACTAGTGATGTATGATGGAGTCCCATCTGAACATCAAGATGTGGTTTTAAAATAAGAGCCAGGAGAGCAGGGATGTAGCTCAGGGATAGAACACTTGCCCATTACTGCAAGAAAACAAAACCAACCAACCAACAAATAAATATTAAAATAAGAGCCAATTAATCCAAAGAATTTCTTCTCAGGCTTGATTCCTCATCAGATGATTTTAAAACTTTTTCCGAGCCAACTTTCATACCCATTATTCTCAAACTCAGAAGGCTGAAGCAGGAGGATTATGAGTTTGAGGCCAATTTTTGCTTCAAAGCAAGTTCTGAGTCAGCCTGGTTCACATAACAAAACACTGTTTCAAGACAAGAAAAAAAAAATGAAAAATCTTCTTCTGGCCTCCAAATCTTTCAGTGAGAAACACACATAATACAAAGCTCTATTAGTATCCAGGCACCATGACTCATTTAAATTGACAATTCACATTTCCACAGAACTTTTATTTTGTCTTCTTTAGACAGTAGACAAGTCTGTCCTTACAGAAATATTCTTTTCTTTTTAATCAGAATCAGGCCTTTACTGCTTCCAAGAGAAGAAGAAAGGAATATCTTTCCTTCAATCAAAGCAGCTCTGAATATTAAAACATTGTATTTAAATGACAAATAATTATTTTGTATATTTATGAAATACAATGTAGTGTTTTAATACATGTATGCATTGTGAAATGATCCAATCAGGCCAGCAAACATAACATTTCCCTTGATCTTTTTCATTTATTTGTGGTACGAACATTTAAATTTCTATCTTTTAGCACTTTTGATATATAAATATATTGAGTATCTGGTAGTGCAGTTCATTTTTGTAAGTCTTTGAACTACTAATTAGGG
The DNA here is from genome assembly GCF_047511655.1 of Castor canadensis. Taxonomy (NCBI): domain Eukaryota; kingdom Metazoa; phylum Chordata; class Mammalia; order Rodentia; family Castoridae; genus Castor; species Castor canadensis. The sequence continues at coordinate 27,617,594 of NC_133405.1, forward strand.
GACTCATGTACACTTTTATGCACTTGCCTTTGTAACATTGGGGTGGCAGTTTGAGATTGGCGACCAGACAATAGGGATCACGCTTTTAATAAGTATTATTATTTCTGTGATTTCTCTTTCTCATCTCTTCTAATGAAAGCAATGACACCTACATGCATACTATTTAGTGCTGACTATATAAACCAATTTTATGAGAAGAGATTGATCCAGGGATATGTTGGTATTAACTCTAAGCTATAATAAAATTTGATAATTAGCCCTTGAGAGTCATAATGGCAATATTCCTTAAATGAAAACAATGTCTTTGTTGATAAACACATCATGTTGAGAATCATTCATAATAATTTCACTAGTGTCTGCATAACTAGACACTTTTGTGGTGATATTTGCATTCACTCTTACCAACACCCACAAATATGTGTGCCTATTTATATAATTCATGATTCATTTTACTAATCAAATAGTTACCGTATGATTGAACAACATGTTCTCTAGTAACTGTTTTTCATGGTGGGGAGCTAGATGAAATGGAGAATGCATATAAGTCAGGTTTAAGTCCCTTTCCATTCAGGAATAGAACATAGAGTCCAGTGGATGCATACTGATATCATTGTGGATATCTAAATTATTTCCAGAATGTATGATTGGCAAGACTAATATTAATTTGAAGATGGGAAGGACAATAAAACTTTTCTTCAACAATTGAATATATTTCTATCATTAATTAACTGCATATTTATATTTATTTGGAAAAGCTCTGTAATTATACCATGAAAAAATATTTCATGGTGGATACGTCAATGTTAAAAAGGTACAGTAGCAGCTGGGCCCTGGTGGCTGACAGATATAATCCAAACTAATAAGAGGCTGAGATTGGGAGGATCATTGTTTGAGGTCAGCCTGGGCAAATAATTCGCAAGGCCCTATCTGCAAAATAACCATTGTAAAATGGACTGGAGGTGTGGCTGAAGCTATAGAGCTCCTGCTTTGTGAGTGTGAAGCTCTGAGTTCAAACACACATCCTACAAAAAGGAAAAAAAAAACATGCTATAGCTTCAGAGAATTTGAAGATATTATAAAAAAGATTCTGAAAATATGTCAAATTTTCTAAAATAAGAATCATGATATCACGTTCAAAGAACAAGACTTATTTTCTCTTAAGTACAAAAGACTCAGGAGCAATTTAATAATGTTTTTCAAGTGCATGAATGTCTGTTAGAAAGAATACACTATGTTCTCATCTTCCTTTTCCACTGCAAGCAGAGTAAAGGCAAAGGACTGAAACTATAGGGTTATGGATTAACTAAAATAAGCAATCAACCAAGATAATGATAATGATGTGATGCTAATGTCAGTAAGGAGGAAAAAATACTGTTAAAAATTAAAACATTGCAGAATAGAATATTTCTTGCAAAGGGTCATATTGCTTAAGTACACAAGACTTTTAATAACACAAATAGCTCTTCCAGTGAAATGGATACATTTTGAAATCTGAGGTACCCAAAATTGCGGAGAATCTTGCCTTATAGACTTAAGAATGCCTAATAACAAGATTCTGGAAAAAGGAAATGTGTGATGTCATCCACATTTATATGTGTGTGTGTGTGTGTGTGTGTGTGTGTACATCTCTCTCTCTCTCTCTCTCTCTCTCTCTATATATATATATATGGAAAATAAAGAGAGACAGACAATACTTTAGTGTTCCATTCTGCTTTGAAAGCACTCTGACAAGCAGGGTATTTGTCTCATTGAGACAAAAAACCTTTCCACCATTTATCATCTTATATGCCTATGCAATAAGAGAATAATATTAACAATTAAGAAAGTATTTCCATGTTTATCATTTTCTCAAATTTTACAACTCATCCTGGCATTCTGAAATTCAAAGAAGCATCATTTCAATCCAAAAATCTCTAAACAAATACCTAATGGAAAAAATGCCTTAAGGTATTTTAATTTAAATATGCCAGATATTTAATGTATTTTGTGTATGTGTGGTGTAGGCGAATATTTGTCTGTGCTTATTGAACATCACTAGTTTTTGAAAACAAATACAATTTCTGACTTAATAAAGAAATTATGTATATATCGGATTTATTATGGTTATAAAAAATTAAACCCAGGAGAACAGAACTTATAGTGGTTTCATAAGTGCTGCTCCCTACTGTTAATTTAATGTTTTATAACATCATTATGCAACTTTTTCACTCCCACCAGAGAATTGTCCTCTATTCTCTCTTCTTGAATTAGTAGCCTGAAACAATATACTCTGATAACTGCTCTGGCTGAAAATCATATCTGCACCCTGTTGAGAAATATTGTCCAATTTAAATTAGTATTTCCAGTAAATATAGAAAACCACTTTCCAAAAGATCTTTCAGTGTAGATACATCACCAAATGATGTATTTTTGAAGTAATGCAGAACAATTTATATTCAAGTCATTTTGCCATCCCATTAAACTTTATAGCATATGGCATTTACTTGAAAAGTAATGGAACAAAGGAAAAGAGACATTATGAAAAAAATCTAGTAACCACTTTCATTTATATTATAGTTTTTGTGCCTTGGATTTAGTTTTCGTGATAAAGCAGGGTTTTTTAATCTAAAAAGGAAAAATATAGAGATGTACATTTTCAATAATATTTTGAATTGGCATGTAATGTTGACTAATTTGATTTTCAATAAAAAGCAAATGTTGACAGAAATATTTTTGAGTTTACTATTTTCACTGAAAATTCATTGATATCTTTGCAACTACTTATTGATTTCCTATTGTGTGTCAGTATCTTGTCCTCATTGTAGTTAATGACAAAATGAGTAGAATGAGTCCCCTATCTCAAAGAGCTTACACTGTATGGAGAGAAGACATAGGGTGGTTAAAGAAAGACATAAAACCCAAATAGATCAATATTTTATATATTTAGTGTACACAGCATCATGTTTTGTTACACATGGTGAAATTAGCATATGAATCACCTCCTCTAGTTACCCATTTTTTGTGGTAAGAGTTCATAAAATATGTTATCTAAACACATTTTCAGGATGAAATTCAGTATTATAACTATAGTGCACATATTATACTTTACACATCAAGAATTTTTCATCATACATATCTATATTTCTATTCTTTGACACATATCTTCTCATTTCCTCCACCCCATCCCACTCTTGATAACTCATATCATATACAAACAATAGCTCAAAATGCATCAAAACTTACATGTCAGAGTTAAAACTTTAAAATTATTTAAAGAAAAAATAAGGAAAAATTTTATGACACTTGGATTTGAAAATAATTTTCTGGATATAACAACAAATGCACAGGCAAGCATAAGAAAAAAATTGAACTTCACCAAAATTAAAAACAATTTTTCATCAAAACCCACTACCAGCAAAATGAAAAGATATTCCTTAGATTAAAACATATCTGAAAATTCCATCTCATAAGGAATTAGTATACAAATTATAAGATGATCTCTCACTAAATGGCACTAAAATAAATGATCTTATTCAAAAATGAAAGGCTAAAGTAAAAGATCCTAAACATCTTTAATCATTAAAGAAATGAAAAGTAAAACCACAAACCCACCATTTGGCATACATTAAGATCATTTTTAAAAAACACAGAAAATAACAGATGATGGTAAAGATGTTGAGAAACCATCACAATTTTTGAATTGCTGTTGGGAATGTAAAATGATGCAGCAGTTGTAGAAAATGGCATAGTATTTCTTCAAAAACATAAAAGCATATCTATCATATTATTCAGTAATTCCAATGATATGTACCCAAAATAATTAAAAGTATGTCTTTGAAGACATATTTGTACACCCATGTATATAGTAATATTACCACAAAAGCCAAACATAATGGAACAAGTATTTAACCATAACAAGGAAGGAATTCTGATACATGCTACAACATGGATGAACCTTAAAGGCATTACGCAAAGTGAAATAAACCAGTCACAAAATGACAATGATCATATTATTCTACTTGCATCACTACATAGAGCAAGTCAATTCAAAGACAAAGTAGAATAGTGGTTGCCAGGATCTGGGTGAAGGATGAGAGAGAATTAGCATTGAAAAAGTTCGTTAAGAATGTGATGATTGATGCACAACAATATCACTATAATTATTGCCATATAATTTTACCCGGAAATATTGTTAAATGGTAAATTTTATTTCATGTATATCTTACCATAAGAAAAAGAAACTTAAAGGAAATAATGCATACCATTTTATTTTCCACTATATGGCTGATATAATGTTAAAGACCTTATATATATGTTACATGTATTAGTAGCATATTTTGAAAAACTTTATATTTAAAAACAATCTTATCCTTTTAACTTTATAAATAATATACAGTTTTGAAAATAACAAATGTTGAAATTAACTTTATTACATGATAATTACTGACTTAAAATGTTTTTTATATGCGACATTAGGCCATATAACAGGTACAGAGTTAATATAAATTTGTTCATTCTTTCAATCTTCATTGAGAACTTGCTAATAATTATACCTGTTCTTGATAGTAGAAGTAAACAAATAAAGTACAGTCCCACTTATATGGCAATTAATGTCTAATGGATAAAGGACGAAATAATAGTCCTACATTACTACATTTAAATGGTAAAAGTTCTATCTAAAAGGAATACTAAGGATATATACGAACATGGAATTTTTTTTTGGTATTATGTATAGATTTATTTGAGTTATATATCTACAATGAGAATTGCTGTGTAATAGAAAATAAATACACCTAATTTCACTATATGCTTTTAGCTTGCCATCTAGAATGTCACCCATCAGTCTACATACCCACCATGACATGAAGATTCCTCTCCAAAACCATACTATACTAATACTTCAAATTATATGTTAAGAAATGATGTTTTCCAGTTAGTTTTTTATCTGAACATGGAATTGTTGTTAATGTAGAAAATAAAGGTGAAATAGATTGAAGATGTGCTGAAATTTCTGTTGATATTTTAATACTAATACAAGAAATATTCATTGAAGAGATGGAATTTTGACCAAAGAAATCATGTGGAGTAATCTGATAAATACATAAAGGATAATGTGTGTGACAAATTATAATAACTGATAAAATAATTTAATTTTTCTTAAAATATTTTATGCCCAATGCAGTATTATTGTTTTGAAAAGAGTCAAATAGCTCATATCTTCCTTCTACTATATATTAAGTTCATTAACTTCACTGCAAATACTATGGCAGGATTAACTAGTGTTCAAGTTAGCATAATAATATAGGATCAAATCTGAGATTAGATGAATCTGAATTTGATTTCAAAGTCCATGTTATCGATAATATGAAAGTATTGGAAGTGAACTTAGAGATGCTCAAGGTTCATTTTTGCAAATGAATATGAGCTAAATAAGAATATTTACAAAGTTTATAACTATAGTTACATTACCTGCCCTTCTAGGTGCTCATTTACTCATCTAGAAGGTAAGGATTATTAGAATTAAACACAACAATGCATGGATAAAACAAAGTAGGATGCCTAAAAACTATTCAATAATTGAAGTATTTTAACAATGTTGCTGTGAAGTAAACATTCATATAGAATTTATACAAAGCATAAAAAGCTGGTCAATGAATTATTACAATAGAAATAAATCTTGGTTTCCACTATCAAAGGCAAGACAGAACCTTGCCAATACTCCAGAAGAAATATTGTCCCATCCAGTATCTTTTCTCCTTGACTTCTGTATTGCTGTTTGATTATTATTTGAACTTTTTTTTGTAAGTAATGGAGTTAAAACACAGGGACTGATGCCTTATATTTGCTAAGCAGGCACCCTACCACTTGAGACATCTCCCTAGTCTACTATTTTAACTTGTAATGCTAAATTTCCCAGTATTTATACTTCATATCATTGGAGTCATACACTATATATTCCTTTATATCTATATTATTTTCACACAAACTGAGTTTGTAGAATCCATCCATTCTTTTTTACATAGTCACAGTTAATTAATTTTTCCTGCATAGCATTGCATTGTATGAATACACCACAACTTTATGTTCAACTATACCAAAATGTATTTATCTAGTATAGTCTTGATGAACATTTAGATTTCATTCAGTTTGGGGATATTATAAGCAATCCATCTGCAAATGTGACTGAATATGTGTTTTAGTGAGCATAAGGCTGCATTATTCACTTATGTTTGCTATGGTTTTAAGGAATGGAATTTATGCATAATAGAGCTGGCATAGGTTAAATTCTCATAGATAATATCAAATTGTTTTCCAAAGCCATTTCACTAACTTAACCTCCAACTTTGAGTGTATTAAGATTTCTCTTTCTTCATATACTTATTATTGAATTTTAATATCTTTGCATATGTTTATTAGTCACTTATACTTCTTTTTAAGTGTATATTCAGCTCCATTATTAAGACTACACATTAGAAAAGAATACTTCCAAATGAAAGAAAGAGATAAAGTCTTTTGCTCCTATGTTTCCAAAAATAACATTTTAGAAAATCCAATAGTTGGAAAATCATTTCTACTGTAATAATTACAATTCTTATAGTGGCAAAACATTGTGTATCTTCTCATGTTCCACTTTCCTTGAATTCAGAGACAGTAAATTCCAGAAAATAGCACATAAGGGAGACAGTAATACCTAACCATCACAGGAAGTATAGTTACAGTGAGTAAAGTTTTACCTTCATAGTCAAAAACAGATCAGAAGATAATCAGTGACATGTATGGTAGAGGCTATAGAGATATTGCTTCAGTGAATGACCTTAGTGTTAGAATCAGACAGTGTGATTGGATTTTATGGCAGTTTAGCATAGCAAAGTGAACTAGAGTCATGCATTTGTGATGAAAATTAGGAATTGCTTGAGCATTGTGTTTCTAACTGGAGTACATTACTAATAGAAGGACAATGAACAATATCTCACAAATTTCTTTTTTTTGTTTCCAAATTTTCCTTACTTTTAATGAATTTCTTTATAAATTAGACATGTTTGCTTATTGTCAATTTTTCACATCTCAATTTCTTCTTACCTGCCTTTTTTTCTCTTTCCAATGAGATTCAAAAGGTTATAGAGTGACAGAGGCAGGAATAGAATTTAAGTCTCGACTTTTATTTCATTATTTTTTGTACTACATGGTGCTGCCTTTGATAGAAAAGTTCTGTGGGATTATATTTATAAAAGTAAAGCCAGCAAATAAAATACTGCTTACAACATGAATAAAAAAATAAAATTTGAACTAAGAGATTTTATAGGAACATCACCTTTTTGCAGGTATGTACCATTTGAATAAGAGTTATTTCAGAGTACTCAGAACCATAAAGGCAGATAAATTAGGGCATCACCATTTCTTTTTTTAAATATTAATTGCTGGTCCCTTGCAATCCCCATCTCCCCATCTCCCACCCTCTTGGTCTCTGATTTTGTTGACAAGAAAACATAGGAGGTAGTAAGAAAGACATAGCGTCTTTGCTAGTTTGAGATAAAGATAACTATACAGAGAGATTCCTAGCATTGTTACCATGCACATGTGTATAACAACCCACACTGGTTCATCTCTACCAGACCTCTGCATTACTTCCTAGTCCCCTTGCCTTAGTGGCCTCTGCCAGTTTCAGATTACTACATTCGCTTCTATACAGTGAGCACATCAACCACATTCAAGTTTTAGTTTTCCTTCCCTTTCCCTATTCCTCCCATGTGCATTCTCCCCTTACTGTGTGACCCATGTTCAATAATATTACTGACTTTGTTTTAGATCTATAATCCACATATGAGGGAGAACATGCAATTTTTGGCCTTCTGACCTTGATTAACTTCCTGTAAGGTGATGTTCTCTAGTTCCATCCATTTACCTGCAAATGACAAAATTTCATTCTTTGTGGCTGAATAAAATTCTATTGTGTATAAAGACCACATTTTCTTAATCCATTCTTCAATAGTGAGGCATCCAGGCTGTTTACATAGCTCTGCTATTGTGAATGGTGCTGCAAGAAACATGAGTGTGCAGAGGCCTTTGTAATAACCTGAGTTACATTCCTTCAGGTATATCCCTAGGAGTGGTATTGTTTATCATATGGCAGATTTATGTTTAGTTTTGTAAGAAACCTCTATATTGTTTTCCAAAGTGCTTGTACGAGCTTACATTCCAACTAGCAGTATATAAGGGTTCCTTTTCCTCCGTATCTTCACCAACATTTGTTGCTGGTGATATTCTTGATGATAGCTATTCTAACAGGAGTGAGGTGCAATCTTAGTGTGGTTTTGATTTGCATTTCCTTTATGGCCAGGGAAGGTGAGCATTTGTTCATGAGTTTTTTGACCACTTGGACTTCTTCCATTGAAAAAGTTCTGTTTAGTACAGTTGCCCACTTCTTTATTGGTTCATTGATTTGGGGAGAGTTTATTTTTTTGAGATCCCTATATATTCTGATTATAAGTCCTTTGTCTGATGTTTAGTTAGCAAAGATTTTCTCCCATTCTGAGGGTGGTCTCTCCAATTTAGAGACTATTTCTTTTGTTGTGCAGAAGTTTTTTAATTTCATGTAGTCCCATTTGTCCATACTTTTTCTTAGCTTCTGGGCTGCTTCAGTTCAACTGAAGAAATCTGGGCCTGTACCTATTGCTTCCTGTATTAACTGCAAGGCTTTGGGTCTGATTTTAAGGTCCTTAATCCACTTTGAGTTGATACTAGTGCAGGGTGATTAGCATGGATCTAGTTTCAGTTTTCTGCAGGCAGATAACCACTTTTCCCAGCAACATTTGTTGAAGAGGATATCTTTTCTCCATCATGTTTTTGGTGCCTTTGTCAAAAATAGGGTGCACATACCTTCGTGGATTCATATCCGGGTGCTCTATTCTGTTCCACAGGTCTTCACATCTGTTTTTATGCCAGTACCATGCTGTTTTTACTGCTATGGCTCTGTAGTATAGTTTGTAGTTGAGTACTGTGATACCTCCATTGTTGCTCTTTTTGCTCAGTATTGCCTTGGCTACTTGCTCTGTTTTGTATTTCCAAGTGAACTTTAGGGTAGAATTTTCAATCACTGTGATGAGTGTCATTGGGATTTTGATGGGGAGTGCATTGAACTTGTAAATTGCTTTTGGTAGTAAAGCCATTTTTACTATGAGCATGGGAGATCTTTCTACCTTTTATAATCTTGTTTCATCTCTTTCTTCAGTGGTTTGTAGTTCTCCTTGTAGAGGTCATTTATATCCTGTGTTAAGTTTATTCTTAGGTATTTGATTTTTTTTAGGCTATTGTAAGTGGAATTGTTTTCCTCTATTCTTTCTCAATTTGTTCATTGTTGATGTATAGAAAGGCTACTGATTTTTGCAAGGTGACTTTGTATCCTACTATATTGCTGAAGCTGTTTATGGTGTTTAGTTTTTTGGTGGTGTTCTTTGGGTCTTTGAGGTATAGGATCATGTTGTCTGAAAGTATGGATACTTTGACTTTTTCTTTACCTATTTGTATTCCTTGTATTTCTTCTTCTTGCTTTATTGCTGTGGCTAGGAATTGCAGGTCTATGTTGAATAGGAGTGGGGAAAGTGGGCATCCTTGTCTCATTCCTGATGTTAGGGGAAATGATTTCAATTATTCCCCACTAAGTATGATGTTGGCTATAAGTTTGTCATATATAGATTTTATAATGTTGAAATACATTCCTTCAGTTCCTAGTTTTCTTAGAGCTTTTTATTGTAAAGTGTTGTTGACTCTTGTCAAAAGCTTTTCCTACATCTATTGAGATGATCAAGTGGTTTTTGTCTTTGCTTCTATTAATGTGCTGTATTACATTTATTGATTTGCTTATGTTGAACTATCCCGCATACAGGCATCATCATTTTTCTTACAGAAATTGCTATACAATATATTTAAATAGCCAGTTTTCTCATTATGAAAAACATATCCACTTTATAAAACATGTCATATAAAATATCTTCAAAAGAAAAAATCTATTAGACCTTCATTATAGGAGAAAATAAGCTGGTAATGGATGATACGAAAACAGTAATACATAGGATTTAGAAAAAGATAAACAAAAAATCTAATAACTATGAACTGGACCAGGAAATAGATTAAGAGAGAAGTTATTTCTAAAATAGTTATATTTAAATAATCTAAATATTTACATATTAACAGATTCATAGGGTAAATCTAATCAATAAAAAGGAAATCATTTCTAATTTTTAAAAGTAAAAAATATTTTTCTAATGAGAGAGAAAAATGAGATTTCCATATTATAATAAACTACTCTGGTGTTTTTTAAAGTTATAGGTATCATACACATATGTATGTCAACAAATAATCCAATAAAAACATACATAAAAATGTTTCAATTTCAATTGTTCCCTTAGTATCATTCTTAGTATCAAAATTCCCATGGTGTGAATAAAAGCTTATATATTTCCCCTTCTTCAGATACTTGTGTGTGCACATGTGCTTTATCTGTGTGTGTATAGGTGAGAAAAGAGAGAGAGAGAGAGAGAGAGAGAGAGAGAGATAAAGAGAGAGACAGAAAGAAACAGAGAGGGAGAGAAAGAAAAACAGAAATTTTTATATATTTGTTGTTGTTGTTTTATTTTGTGATTTTTTTTTTTTTGCAATACTAGGGTTGTTTGGAAGGTGCTCTCCACTTGAGCCATATCTCAGCCCTCTTTTTTATATAAATCAAACACTCTGCAACTTTCTATATTTACTTAACACTATGTTTTGTTCATCCTTACCCATAGGTCAGTAGATACAAATATTATATTGTTTAATGTTTTAGTGTGTGCACACTCTCTTCTTTGTTTATATACAAATTATTTATGATATATTCATTGTACAGTGTGGATTCATAGTGAAAATTCCAAATAGGCTTATAGTGCACCATGGTTAGATGATACCCACCGTCTCTCCCTATCAATTCCCTCACAGTCCCACTTAAAGCAGTTGCAAGAGGTTTCTTTGTTCTTTTTCATGTATGAAGTTTATCAACCATATAATCTCACTTTAGTCTCCTTCATTCACCCTCCTTGCTCCCACAAGTATGTCCTTCAAACACACACTGTACATATTTCACAATCCTGTCTTTCATTATTTATATTTTAAGTTCCAAAGGGGTTTCTCAATGTATCTCCGCTGGGGGTATAATTTACTTTGGTCAGTTCAACCACGTCCATTACTCTCACTTACCCCTTTACCTCCCACCCCACATTTTTCAACAGCTTTCGATACATATCCTTATATCCTCTACTTTCACAGATGGTATGTTTTACAGTATTACTGATGCTCTATCATTCTCTTTCCTTTTCCTAAGTTCCACAGAGTAGTTCCACTACTGCAAACATGTTCTACATATGAGTTTGTATATGGTCGTGCTTATTTTTGTGTATGTGTTTGTCTTTTGGATCTATCTTCCTTGCATGAAAGAAATCATGTGGTCTTTGTCTTTCTTTCTTACTTCACATAACATGATGTCCTCCAATTTCATCCAATTACCTTCAAACCACATGTCATTATTATGGTAGAGTAAAATTCCATTATGTAAGTATGCCTTGTTTTCTTGATCAGATGTAGGGCATCTGAGTTGTTTCCATAGCTTGGCTATTGTGAATAGTGCTATGATGAACATCAATGTGCAGGTATCTCTATTGTATCCTCACTTAGGTTCCTTTGAGTATATTCCTAAGAGTTGTATTATTGAATCTTATGGCTTCTTGAGGAATCTCCTTAATGCTTTCCATAATGGTTGTACTAATTTGTGTTCCTACCAACAGTATGTAAGAGTTCCTGTTTTGCTGCATAATTGCCAGCACTTGCTGTTGTTACTACCCTTGAATATTGGCCATATTCAAAGTGTTGGTTTGATTTTCATTTCTTTTCTAGCCAGGTAAGTTGAATACTTCTTCATGTATTTACTGGCCATTGTACCTCTTCCTTTGAGAATTTCCTGTTTAATCAATGTTCCCATTTCTTCATTGGGATGTTGATTTTTGGGGGGCATTCAGTTTTTTGAGTTCCCTGTAAATTCTGGATATTAGTCCCTTATTGGATGAATAGCTGGCAAAGATTTTCTCCCATTGTGTGGCCAGTCTCTTGAGTCTAGTGACTTTCTCTTGTTGTGCTGAAGCTCTTTAGTTTGAAGCAGTCTCATTTGTTCATTATTACCCTTAGATTCTGCACCCTTTGAGTCCTACTTAGGATGTTTTTCCCTATACTTATATGTTCCTCTGTACTTCCTGCTACCTCCCTGGAGTTATTTCAAAATTTCCGGCCTTATATCAAGGTTTTTTGATCCAATTTGAGTGGTACAATTTTGATACAGTGTGAAAGACAGAGATCTATTTTCAGTCTTCTACATGTGGATATCTAGTTTTCCCAGCAATAGTTGTAGAAGATGCTGTTCCTCCATTGTGTATTTTGGGCTCCTTTGTCAACTATCAGTTGGCTGTTTATGGGATCCATTTTCTTGGAAAACCTTTTTCCACCTTTTGACTCTAAACCAGTATTTTTTTCTCTCAGTGAGATGCATCTCTTATAAGCAACATATGGTTGGACCTAATTTTTTAACCTATTTTGCTATTGACTGTCTTTTGATTGGAACATTGAGGTTGTTAACATTCATCATTAGTATTGAGTAGTGTGTGGTATTTCCAGTCATTTTTATTACCCTCTAGTTTACTGTTTACCTTTTCCTTGTTTACTGGTATGCTTGGTCAAAAGGGTATATACCTTCTTGCATCTTCCTGTCTCAGTCTAGTTTCTTCTTCTGTGTGTAAGAGTCATTTAAGTATTTTGTGCATTGCTTGTTTAGTGATCATGAATTCTTTCAGTTTTTGCCTATTGTGGAAGGTTTTCATTTCTTCTTTAATTAGGAAGGATAGTGTTGCTGGATAGACTAGTCTAGGCTGACAGTTGTTTTCTTTCAGGGCCTGAAACATGTCTTTCCATGACCTTGTATTTAGAATTTGTGCTGAGAAATCTGCTGCTATTCAAATGGGTTTGCATTTATATATGACTTTTCTTTTCCCTTTTGCAGCTTTCAGTATTCTTTCTTCTGTATGATGAGTGCTTTGATTATGAAATGTCTAGGGGTGTTTCTTTTTCGTCATGATGGTCTGGTGTTCTGAAAGCTTCCTGCACAAGGATGATCCTCTTTTTCTCAAGGTTGGGGAAGTTTTTAGCTATTAATTTATTGAATAGGTACCTGTTCCTTTAGTTTGTATCTCTTCTTCTATACCTATGATTCATAGGTTAGTCTTTCCTGGTGTTCCAGATGTTTTGTATATTCCTTTCACATTTTCTTAGCATTTTGCATTACTTTTACTGTTTGGTCTAATTCGTCTACTTTGTCTTCTGTCCTGATACTTTATTTTCAATTTTCTCCCCCTGTTCTCCAAACATCTGATTGAGATTTTTATTTGGGATATTGAGCTGTTTATTTCACATAATTATTTCTCAGAATTTCCATATCTTTATCATTTTCTTTTTCCATATCCTGCATGGTATTATTAATTTCATTCATCTGTTTATTTGTATTGTCTTTGAGTTCATTTAGTTGTTTATTCATATCCTCTTTGAAATCAGACACTAGTTTTTGTGTCTCTTTGAACTCATTAATCATTCTTACTAGTATTTTCTGTAATCCAATATTTGATATTTCCTTCTCTTTCCTGTTGTTTAGACCCTTAGTGGTATAGTTGGCTTTTGAGGGAGAGTTGTTGCCTTGCTGCTTCATGTTTCTGTGTTGAGATTTACATATCTGGGTTTGTTTTGGGTTTGGGGTTCTAATTCCATGTGCCCCTGTGGTTGGGTTTTATGAAAAATTGTACAGGACTGGATGATGGTTGAGCTCTGGTGTTTTCCCTTGTCTCTAGATGGTGTGGGTAGAGGATTGACAGTATTCCCTCTGGTTCTTATTCCAGGGAGTGCTGGATTCTACCTCCTGTTACACTTAGGGTGAGGAGGCTTACCTATTAAATGTGCTTTAGTTGTTAAACTGGAGCCTTGAAATTAGAATAATCCCTCATGAGGATTAGTTATCGCTAATGTTCCAATATCTTGGTTGTCTATTGGAGAAAAAATATATTTTCCTGGTCCTGAAGGAGTCAATAGCTATTTCAGAGGCAGGTTTTTGCCTGATATCCTCACTGAGAGAAGACTCCAGTGCCAGCAGTTCCTTGGAGGCCTTCAATGCCAACGTCCTTGTGTTCTCCCAGCCCAGGGAAGGTCCTTGTTCAAAGGCAGCCATATGGAACACTTCAACTTTTTCTTGTGGGGCTTCAGCAACTTTCCTCAGGGAGAAGTACAGTGGAGGTCTTAAACTGAGTCCTGTGCGAAGTTCTTGTGGTGAATATTAATACCTTCCTCTGCTCATTGGAGGAGCTGGCGTTCCTGTTATTTGAGGAGGTAGCAGATTCTCTTGGGCAGTCCCAGTGGGGAGCGCTAAGCCTCTGTGCACAGTGGGGAAGTAGGTCTCCTGGTTCCTGCAGAGTAATTTTCCCGGTTCTGAGTGGGATTGCCTGCTGCTCATGTGGCAACAAATTGGACGGGTATGTACCTTCTCGTGCCTGCGAGGCAGCAGGTCCCTGTGCCTACTTGTGTGGGGGAGCAGGATACCTGGTGCTAAGCAGAGTTTCAGGGTGGCCCACTGCAGGATACAGAAAAACAAAGCCAGCGGATATGTGCCTCTGGCACCCATGATGCAGGGGGGCACTGAACCTACTTGTACAGAGAAGCAAGTTTCCAGGAATTTCAGGATGTGAGGTGGTGGTTCACAGAGTAGGGTGGAACATGGAATTTTGAGCCTCTGTGTGCGCTGGGAAGCAGGACTTAACTGCACAAAAAGAAGAGTGGAACCACAGAGCCTTAAGTGGTGGGGAATTGAGAATGCTGTTTTTTCATGTAGTTGCCTCTTTCTTTGTGGATTTGAAGAAAGCTCTGCTTCCCTCTAATTATGGGGCCTCATGGGTGTCCTTTGGGGTCTGTAGTGTCTTCCTTCTTTCAGACTGTCAGGCTCTGGGATTTAGCCTATGTGAACAGTTTGCCATCTTGCCGCTTTCCCCTCCACACAAAATTTCAATTAGACAGCAGGAATAAGGTTTAGTGATCTATTTTATGGAATGGTGACTATCATAAATGATCATTTATTGTCTATTTCAAAATTGCTAAAACAATATATTTCAAATACTTTCACCATAAGAAAATAAGTATGTGAGATGATGTGTTTGCTAATTATTGTAATTTAATCAATAGTAAAATAAACATATCAAAACAGCAACACATTTTACCCTATAAACATAGAAATGTTTTTTGTCAACTGCAAGTAAAATTTAAAAAAATTAAAGGACAGAGAGAACTTACTACTGTCCATATATGAAATCTAATCAGATTTTCACTTTCTATTGTGAGTAAAGAATTTTAATTGTGATGCTCTTAGAAAATGATAACAATAAGAAATGAGAACATAATATTAAAGGCTTGCAGAAAAAGAACATACTTATGAAAATTGTGTATTTCAAGATCTAGAAAATATTTTAGGAAATGAATGTTTTTAAGATTGAAGAAGATAGGGACTGAATAGAGAAGGAACAGTAACTCAAAAATTAGCAGAGATTTAGAAATGACAAAGTTAATGGAGCAGAAGAATTAATATGATTATTAAGAGCTGCAAGGGAATCTTCAAAGTCATAGCAGGATTAAATGAATTTTGGATTTAAAAAAGAACAGAATAATAATGTGCAAAAGAAAACAAAAATGTTTATTCTGTTCAAATTGCCAGAGTACAGGGATAGTCAGGCATGGTGGTTCACAGCTGTAATCCCAGCTACACAGAGGCTGAGGAAGGTACATTATAAATTTAAGGCCAGACTGGCAAAGTTATCAAGACCCTGTCTTAAAAACAAAATATACAAACCTGAAATCCTAGCTACTTGGGAGGCTTAGAATCAGAGGACCATGGTTCAAGGAGATGCCACCCTTGGCATCTCCAAAATAACCAGAGCAGAATGAACTTCTGAGGTGTAACTCAATTGGTAGAGTAGTTCCTTTGCAAGTGCAAATCCCTAAATTGAAACTTCTATCCCATACACATATAAAACCAAAGGGCTGGATGGATGTGTAGCTCAAGTTGTAGGGCCCTTGGTTATCATGCAGGAGACCCTGCATTCCATGCCAAGTACTGAATAAACAATCAATGAGGAGGAGGAAAAGTAGGAGAAGGAGGAGGAAGAAGAAGAAGAAAAAGAAATTCATACACCGAGAAAAGTAGTACTTAAAATAATATTCTAAGGTAATGAGAAGTCAATTGAAAGTAACAGCTTAAGAAAGGAAAAACGAGGTAGGTATTCAAACTAATTAAGCAAAGAAAATCATATTTGAGAGTAAAACATTTGAGGCAAAATTAGCTAAATGCATTATAACTCTGATTTTAATAAAGAGGAAGCATATTTTAAATGATCTCAAGGAAATGATTAGACAAAATTATTAGATAATATAAAAGCAGAGTGCACACCATTCAATGCAATGGTGAATATAAAAGCAAAATAATAGTTAAAATATTCTGAATAACAGAAAACAAAAAATAACACTAAAAGAAAATTGTGTCAGTAAATAGCTCTCTGGAGAGATAATGACATAACAGAAATCAATTCTACTTATGTTTTTAAAAGACAGCTCCTAAAAATGAAATGTCACAAAGTTAAACATAAATGAAGTTCAGCAACATGGTACTTAGTTTTAAACAAGAATATGACTAACACAACAAGTAGTATATAGTAAACATAATGGTATTAACTTAAAGGTAGAATTCAATGTAAAAGTATTACAAATAACAAATGAAACCATTCTTTGTTGGCACCAATGATATATAATATTTATAAAACATTCAAAAATCTTAAACACTATATGACATCACAACAAATATTAAACTAAGAAAAATACCACAGAAAGTGAAGTGAAAAAATAAAATTGTGGCATGAGATATACTTAAACCTCTTCCTAAACTTTATAAAATTTGATGATCAATAAATACCCAATGCCATAGTGTTTTGCACTTTGAGAGACACTGATAGGATTATATTCAAAATAAGTTATGTAGAATCTTCAAAGTAAGTTTTGCTTTTCCTCTGAACTTAGTTAATCAGAATGTTGATGATTGAGGCTTGCATTTTTAAAAGGAATTATGGATGATTACTTGGGTATTAGCTATTGTAAAATAATTTGAACTTTATATACTGAGAAGTAATACCAATAGCCAATTTACACAAACTCTAAAGAGAACATCATATTTTCAAGGACTGGCTAGCTAATTGAATTTAATTTCATAAAGAATAAGTATCCTTATATATTTCAAATAATACAGCACTTTGTGTAAACACAAAGTAATTAAAGATGATGCTAAAATTTAGAATTTAAACAAAAAGATCATTGGCAGATAAAATATAAGCAATGAAAATTTCAAGTAGCTAGAATAAAGTTTGCAATAACTTTTTTCTTTACTGTTTGGTTGCATGTGGGTACATTGTGGCATTTACAATGGTACTTAAAATGTGTGAACTATATCATACTTGAAATCACCCCTTCCTCCATTCATTTTCCCCCATCTCCAAATCATGGAACACTTTCAACAGGTATCATTTTTACATTTATGTGCATGTGTACACATTTTTGCATCATGTTCACTCTCCTAACCCCTTTTCCTGCCACCTCCCCCTCCCACTGGTGCCAAACCTCCTCCCAGGCAGGAGCTATTCTACTCTCCTGTTTTCTGATTATGCAGAAGAGAAAAGAGAAAAAAAATGACATTTTTGCTTGTTTGAGGTAGTTTCCTTGTGATATTTCCATGCATATATGTGTTATACCCCCAGTAGGTTACCTCCTCTAATTATCTACATTCTACCATCATCCCTTTCTTATGGAGGTTTCAGCCAGCTTAAGATGTCTATATTCATTCTTGTATAGACAGTATATCAACCATGTTCAAGTTCTTAATTTCCTTCATGTGTCCTGCTCCTCCCGTGCATGACCTCCCCTTAGTGTAACCAGTGTTTCATAATATTTCTGCATTTGTATCAGTTCTGTATTCTACATATGAGAGAGAACATGCAGCTTTTGGATTTCTGAGTCTGGCTAACTTCACTTAAGATGATGTACCTAAACAATGTATGCACATGTGAATAAATGAAAAACAAAAAAAACTTAAGTGCAAAATATAAAAAAAAAATGATGTTCTCCAGTTACAACCATTTATCTGCAAATGAAAAAAGTTCATTCTTTTGTGGTTAAGTAAAATTCTGTTGTATATAAATAACACATTTTCATAATCCATTCCTCAGTAGTAGGACATCTTGGTTGTTTCTGTAGCTTAGCTATTGTGAATAGTGTTGCAATAAACATGGGTGTGCAAGTGCCTTTGTTGTAAGCTGACTTGTATTCCTTTGGGTATATCCTTAGGAGTTGTATGGTTGAGTCATATGGCAGATCTATTTTTAGATTTTTTTAAGGAGCCTCCATAATAATTTACCTAGTGATTATACTAATTTACATTCCCATAAGCAGTGTGTATGAGTGTTCCTTTTCCCCACATTCTCACCATTTGTTGTTTTTTGTGTTCTCGATAGTAGCCATTTAAATAGGGGTAAGGTAGAATCTTAATGTGGTTTTGATTTGCATTTCCTTTACGGTTAGGGATAGTGAACATTTTGTCATGTGTTTCTTAGTCATTTGAACTTCTTCATTTGGAAAGGCTCTGTTTAGTTCATTCACCTATTTCTTCAACAAGTCATTGATTTCTTGGGAGTTAAGGTTTTTGAGCTCCCTGTAAATTTGGGTTATAAGTCCCTTGTCTGATGTACAGCTGGCAAAGATTTTCTTCCATTTTGTGAGTGGTCTCTTCAAATTACAGAACATTTCTTTTTTTGTGCAGAAGCTTTTTAATTTCATGTAGTCCCATTTGTCCATCTTTTCTCTTAGTTGCTGAGTCAATTGAGTTCTGGTGAGCAAGTCCTTGCCTGGGCAGATTGCTTCCAGTGCATGACCTGTTCTTTCCTGTACTAGTTTCAAGGTTTCTGGTTTTATATTAAGGTCTTTAATTCACTTTGAGTTAACACTTGTACGGGGTGGAAAACATGGATGTAGTTTCAGTTTTCTGCAGGCAATACTCAGTTTTCCCAGCAATATTTGTTGAACAGGCTGTCTTTTCTCTATCAGATGTTTTTGGTGACTTTTGTTAAAACTTAGGTGGGTCTAGCTGCATGGATTCATATCTGGGTCCTCTATTCTAATCCACTAGTCTTCAAATCTGTTTTTGCACCAGTATCATGATGTTTTTTATTGCTGTGGCTCTGTAGTATAGTTGGAAGTTGGGTATTGTGATACCTCCAGCATTGCTCTTTGGCTCAGTATTGCCTTGGATATTCAGTCTTTTGTGTTTCCAAATGAACTTTAGTGTTGATTTTTCAATCTCTGTGATATATGTCATTGGGATTTTGAAAGGAATTGGATTGAACATGTTGATTGCTTTTGGGAGTATAGCCCTTTTTACTGTATTGAATCTACCAATCCATGAGCCTGGGAGATCTTTCTACCTTCTGTAGTCTTCTTCAATTTGTTTCTTCAATGGTTTGTACTTTTCTTTGTAGAGGTCATTTACATCCTTTTTAAAAGTTTATTCCTAGGTATATTTTTGTGGCTATTGTAAATGGAATTATTTCCTATATTTCTTCTCAATCTCTTTATTATTAGTGTATAGAAAGGTTACTAATTTTTGTAAATTGATTTTGTATCCTGCCATTATGCTGAAGCTGTTTATGGTGTCTAGGAGTTTTTGTTGAAGTTTTTCAGGTCTTTTAGGTATAGGATCATGATGTCTATGAAAAGTGATAGTTTGAGCTCTTTCTTACCTATTTGTATTTCTTTTGTAATAAAAATTATGATACAACACTATTTCAAAGAAAAACATTTACTGAAATTCAAATTTAGACAATATGACCAAATTTATATATATTAAAATTTATAGCCTTCAATGATTACTAACTCAAATAATTTATTGAATCAAATGATTATTAAATTAATGGGTAGTAAATACACACATGACCATGCACACACACATACACATGCACATACCATAGATCAATCTTTCTTTTGCCTAGAAGTTCAAAGAATCCTAACATAAATAAAAACAGTGTCTTAAGTTTAAGATATGTTTGTGTTTATTGCATAAATTTCAAGAAAGTACAATGTAGAGAAATTTATCTATACATCCTTATTCATATATAATTACTTTCTGTCAGAAAAAAATGCATGATTACTCAAATGCTTATTTAAATTTGTTACAACCCAACATGAACTTTGATATCTTCATGAATTGTAGTGACCATATTTTAGAACAAGATTAGCTTGAACTTTAGAATCAGACATAGTACATAAATCTAAGCCCTAAATCTGTTGCTTAGTCAAGACGTGTTCCAGAGTACCTTTCTTATCCTATATTTGCTTTAGTTTTTTTATCTGTAAACTAAGAAAAATAATTCATTCATTGAGTTTTTAAGTATTCATTCAAATAAAATTTATAATAGTCCTCAGGACAATTATGAAACAATTAAGATACAGATAATTTTAAATTTTTTTCTTTTTATTACTTTTTTAAATCGTTTTTGCATTTACTTACATGTGTATACATTCTTTGGGCCACCTACCCTGCCCCTCTCACACCTCTGGGCAAAACAGTTTCTTCCCTCTTGTTCTCTGATTTTGTAGAAGAAACAAATATAAAAATAATAAGAAAAATATGGAATTTTTGCTAGTTTGTGATAAAGATAGCTATACAGGAATATTCCTTGTATTGTTTCCATGCATATGTGTATTACAACTCAAATTGTTTCATCTCTACCAGACCTCTTCACTACTTCCTAGTCCCCTTCTCATAGTGGCCTCTGCCAGTTTAAGATTACTATATTCACTTCTATACAGTGAGCACATCAACCACATTTAAGTTTTTGGTTTTCTTCCCTTTCTCTATCCTTCCCATGTGCAATCTCCCCTTACTGTGTGACCTGTGCCCAATAATATTGTTGCAATTATTTTTAGGTCTATAATTTGCATATGAGGGAGAACATGTGAATTTTGGCCTTCTGAGCATTAACTTCACCTAAGATGATGATCTCCAATTCCATCCATTTACCTGAGAATGACAAAATTTCACTCTTCTTTGTGGCTGAATAAAATTCCATTATGTATAAATACCACATTTTCTTAAATCTTTCGTCAGTAGTAGGGAATCTTGGCTTTTTCCATAGCTTGGCTATTGTGAATAGTGCTGCAATAAACATGGGTGTATAGGTGCCCTTGCAGTAACCTTCAGGTATGTCCCTAGGAGTGGTATTGCTGGATCGTATGTAAGACCTATGTTTAGTTTTCTAAAAAGCCTCCATATTGTCTGCCAAAGTGGTTGCACTAGCTTATATTCCTAACTGCAGTGTGTGAGGGTTCCTTTTTCCCTGGCATCCTCTCCAACAATTTGTGACGGTGGAGTTGTTAATATTATCTATTCTATCAGGAGTGAGGATAAATCTTCTTGTAGTTTTGATTTATATTTCCTTTATGGCCAGGGATGGTGAGCATTTTCATGTGATGTTTTTGGCCATTTGAATTTCTTCCTTGAAAAAGTTCTTAAATTCTTTTTATTACTAATATGAATTAATAATACTTCATTATAATGATAAAAAATAAGGAAAGAATGCATAATAAATACAAATATTCAACCAAAAGTTTACTCTAGAGAGACAGGCATTTCTTTTAAAAAGTAAGAAAACACTGGCAAGCCCATTGGGAGAACTGTTATTATATAGAAATTTTCAAAAAGAGATGACAGATATGTAACTGTTGGAAAACACACAGTGATTACATGTTAGACAGTATTGTTTTCACATATTATAGAAGAATAATTGAAACATTTTATTGAAATGTTAAGTAAACTAGCTTTATAAAATCAATTGATATCCAGCTGTATACTTCATATTTTTTGTAAGTGTCAATTTATACTAAATATTATGTTATCCTATTCACATACAGGTATGCATTTATTTATGCATGTATTTCTGTATGTATTTATATATGAGCTTGCTTTAGTGTTCATTTTGTTTTTACATTTCTTTGAAAATAAAAGCAATCTGGAGGATAAATATGAAGAATATAACAAAATATTACTGAAGGAATGAAAGAACATTGAATGTATAGAATGATATACCGCATTCATGAATGGAATTGTTAAACTTTTCCAGTGGTTTCACTGGAAAAAGTATATAAAAGTTTTAGGTAATTTCATTAAAAATAGTGTGGAGATGTTTTGTTATATTATAGAGTGATTCATAGGTAAGCATAAATATAAATAAGTGAAAATTACCAAGGATAGTTGCAGAAAATTTTATGGAAAAATATGAGATATAAAAATGTGTTAGTAAAGCAAATTAAGTTAAATGGTATTGCACTGTGCCTTAATAGACACAATCAGTATGTCAGAGGTGAAGTATTAAATATGCATACATGCATGGAGACTGTAAAATAAAATTTGCATTTCAAATCAAGGGAAAATGTAGAAGTTTTTCAAATTGACAAATAAAAGAAAATAAGAAAATACAGGGGAATTGTTACTGACTAAACAGAATCAAGAAAATTACTCATTTACAGGAAGAGCCTAATTACTTCAGTAATAAAAAATAGTATTTTTTCATTAATGCATTAGATTGAAGAAGAAAGTCATAATTGCAATGAACAGTCAAATAAATATATAAAAATCACATAAGCAAACTGAAATGTAAATAAACCTCTTAAAACTAATATCTGGGGAATAATTGGTTTGCTTACTGTAGAGAAAACATTTTCATATGGATATCAATTACAATATATCATGATTTGTTGTTCACCTTTTTCTGTGACAAATGCCTGAGACTGTTCAATGGAGGAATTTTTTTTTTCTCACAGTTTCTGAAGTTTCTGTCAAAGGCCTTAGTTTGGGCCTGAGTCAAGGCAGAATACCATGGCAATGGGCATTTGGCAGAGAAGGCTGTTCAACTTATAGTAGCCAAGAGCCAAGAGAAAGATAGGAAGGAGCCAAGGACAAGGTATATCTTTCTAAGGAACATCTGATGAACTACTTTCTCCAGCTAGGCCTAACCTCTCAATAATGTCATCATAGCATGAATCCATCAAGTGATTAATTCACTGATTGAGTCAGAGCCCTCAGGATCCATTTATTTCTCAATGATTGGATCTATTAGCTAGGGCCCAAGACTTCAACAACTGACTCTTTTGGGGAACTGTTATGGTTTGGATATAAAATGTTCCTCAATAGTTCATGTTTTAAAGCCTAGGTCCACAGCTGGCAGTGCTATTTTCAGAAGTTATGGAAGAATTAAGAGATAGGGCCTAGATAGATGGAAGTAGCTCACTAGGGGAATGTCCATGGTGACTTTATCTTGTCCATGGACCTCTTTGTAGTTCTGTTTCTGCAATGAGGTGAAGAAACTCCACTGCACCTGCTCTCATCCACCATGATATTCTGCCCAAGTGCATAGTGCCAAGCAAATGTAGACAGAACTCTCTGAAGCCATAAGCTAAAATAATTCTTTCTTCCCTTAAGTTCTTCTCTCAGATATTTTGGACACAGCTAAGTAAAAGTAAGTAACAGAGAAAGTGATACTGCATGTCCAAACCATTAAATTCCTCAAAAGAAATATCTTCTTTTCTTCAGCTTTATTTTTGTATGTGACTTTTGTGTATGAGGGATTCAAAACTAATCTTATGTTTATATTTATATTTTCACCTTGTAAAATGAGTAATTTAGTCACTTGGCTACTTGTTTTAAACTATGTCTCATAGAGTTTTTCTAATAGTTATTCTTTAGTTAATCATTTGGATGATACAAAATAATTTTCATCATACATATATTTGTAAATGATTGCATATATTTGCACACACTATGCTACACATTCATTTATAAAAGCATGTTTTTACTCCTATTATCAGGAGCTGACCTATAATAAGCACTCCAAAATATTGATTTTGAATCTGACATTCTAAGTATCTTTTTCTCTTTTGTCTACAAGTTTTATCACAAACAAGGGAAATCTGCTTTAGTAATTTAGCTAATATTGGACACTACAGCCTAGGAATACCAAATCCCTTAATAGCATGATTTGTGTTTTGGAAAATGTTTTAAATTATAATCAACTGAACCTAGACAGGAGCCATGTATTGCCTTTAAGCACAATATTTTGTTATCTAAAAAAAAATTATACAACATTTAATATTGACTAAACTGGTATTATCCTACAAATTTTGACTGAATTTCACACTTTAACATAAACAACTCATTACTGATTATGGCTAAATAAATGCATATGCTTTGGTTATTTTCCAGAATCATGTACTACTGAAAAAATGTAGTGTAATTTTCAAACCAAAGGTTACTTTTAAATATATTTTCTAAGAAATAAATGCCATTTTTAAAAATCATGTGCTTGGTTGAAGGAGGAATTGTCATTAAGACACATGAAGGTCAAATATTTAATCTTTCATTGTTAAAATGAAAATATTGTAGTGTTATATTCCTGTTGAGTTACTAAAGCAGTGAGAAGGACTTCAGGTCATGAAAGGGCAGTAACACTAAAGAAAGAGATTATAGTGATGATTCAGAAACCATTCAGGAATGACTTTATAAAATAAAACGATTTTGTTTTGAAAATGTCAAGGTGAGGAAAAGCAACAGTTCTGGCATTTTTAATTACATGAGAATGTCAGCTTGACATATTTATAGTTCTTTTCTTTCTCATTACAGATAAAAGTATTTTTCTAATTATAATCATACACCAATCTTTGGTTTACTGGATACTAACTGAGAAGTATGCATTTTTCATTTTTCAAGACAGACAATTGCTTTAACTATATAACAAATTTTTAAAAACTATTTTAAACCAAGTCAGGTTGTGGTGACACATGCCTGAAATCCCAGCACTTCGGAGGCAGAGGAAGGAGATTACAAATTTGAGTCATGCCTGGACTACATAACAGATTCAAGGCCAGCTTGAGTTATGCAATGCTCAAAAAAAATCAAGTGCTGGAGATGAAGTTCAGTGGGCGAATACTTGCCTAGCATATAAAATACTACAGGTTTGATCTGCAGCACCACAAAAAGAAAAAAAATGCAAGGAAAGATAATAGAATAGGAAGACATAGAACATCCTTCCTCTTACAGAGAATTTATCATAATAGTACAAGTTTTTATTGTAAGAAATCTGGGAATCAGTTAAGAGGTTCCTGATTTCCAGAAATGGCATTCACTCACTGTAGTCACTTTTCGTAGCTCAGCATGATATGGCTGGGATCTCAGGGAGTTCCCTGGGAAAGGAAGAGAAAATATAAATATATTTTCAATCTTTTGATTTTTCACGGGGTTCTTGAGACAATAATTTATACCATGCTGAGTCAAAAGTGCTGAGAGAGCTGAGGTGTAGGTCATTGGCAGAACAATTGACTACCATACATAGGGTCCTGGGTTTGATTCTGAATAGCACAAAAATCATGTTGACTAGAGACAGCTAGGTTCGGGGCTATTGAGAACAAATATGGTGATTTGGATTATCATGTATTCACTTATCATAGTCCCTGATTAAGCATGGAAAAAGATGGGAGAAAATCCCAAAAGGTAACTTTGTTTCTGTGGTAGACTATAATATAATTTTTTTTCCTCCAGTGGGGGGAGGTCTGGTTGAAGGGTGGGTTTTCCTCTCATGTGTTTTATAACACTGATGGCCTTTGGCATGTTCAAGATGCCTGGGAACCACTGAGAACAAATAAACGCTGCTAGATGGCTGCTGCTTCAGAACTATGGTACTAGAAACAGAGGCCCAATAAAACACAGTAGTCTCTGCTTTACAGGATAAAAAGAAGAATGTAGTATATTTCCAATTTCCAGGTTTTTGGAGGGATGGCTGAGATACTATTTTCTGTCTCATCCAACTCAGTACTAAAGCACTGAACATGCATTTAGAATATGGAGGTCACTGAGAAAAGAAGAAAACATGACAGCTTGCCACATCTTCAGAGAGTCTACTGAACCACAGAAAAAGGAGTAAGCAAAAATTGCAAGCTCCTGAGAAAAGTGAAAAATTCTTCTCCTGTAGAATTTGAGCATATAATTCTAGAGAAAGCCCGCACATAGGATGCTTGGATCAATCCCCAGATTCTGTAGCAAGGCTGTACAGTAGACAACTTTCACTGTACCAGGCCAATCCATAAAGACTGGGAGAGATGAATCATTTTTAAATGTTTGGACCGGAACACGAATAAAGGGAAAATGACATAATTAATCAAACCAAATAAATATAAAGAAAAATTTATGTAAAATAAAGGTATTAGAGTGAAAGAGGCACAGAATAGATAGGCAGGAGGCAGCTCAAATGCCACCCTAGGGTTTAGTTGGGAGAAACCCTGCAGAAGAGAGGATCCAGACCAAATTAGAAGCCCCCAGCCACTTACAACCATGAAGTAGCTATAAGGGAGGGTTCTGGAAGGGAAGTTTAGCTGGGCAGGGAAATTTTTCCAGGATTAATGATTGCTAAGGGAAGCCAGAGGAGATGGATGCTCTGCCAGCTCCAGACCCCAGGGCAAGGTGAGAGTTTATCATTTCCTTGAGGCTAGGCTGGGACTTCCAGTAAGAGGTAGGGTGTTTCCAGTAAGCTTCCTGCAAAGGTGGGGAGGTTCCAATTCTAACATGGCTTCCCTTTTGTTCATTCTAACATTCCTGCCTATTGGTATATACAAAGGGAATGGGGTGCCAATATTTTTTATCTACTTCTTGCTGAGGTTTGGAGTTGAGGTCTCTTAAAGGGGTGGGACTATTGGCAGGCTCTTCTTGCTTTAGGCAACTGTAGTGGGCCTGTTGGAGGAACAGAGCTGAGTTGATGTGCTTATGGGTAGTGTCCCAGAGGAAGGCCTTCAGTCTCTGGGAAACAAAGTGAGAAAGGGTTTGAAAGAGTCAAGGTCCTATAGCAGAATGAAGAAAAAAATAAGAGGTTCTAAGAGGAATTCCCCATGGCATCCACTTAGCCCATGAAGGCCACTGTCTCTATCAATTGTTTCTTTTGGAGGTTGGTGGCATATTCCTGAAGGCATTGTGAAAGATCCCAGACTGGTTGACATAAAAGCAACATTCTTCCTGTAACAAAAGACACAATTTCCCTTTTCAGCAGTTAGGAGATCAAGAGCTTGAGGATTTTGGAGGATCACCCCTGCCAAGGAATTCAGTTGGTTTTTTAGGGTGGAGAGATGGAGTGATTTAATTCGTCTTAGGGTGTCAGTGAAACTACTTGAGAGTTGTTGAAAGTATAGTGAGGAAGTGGTTACTCCTGACATCTTAGTCCTCAAGGAGGCTGAGATTCCTAGGCCAACAAGGAGAGGAATGATCTCTATGCCTCTTTTGGTTCATGGACCTTGAGGTGGTTAAAAGAGGAATCTGAACCTACAAAATGGAAGCATATGAGTTTCATGTCAAAGAATTCAAAATAGTCATACCAAAGATGCTCGTACTTTAAGAAAAATATTATATAATAAATACAAATATCAATAAAGAGATGAGCAATATAAAAAAATGAAAAAAAATTGTAGCTAAAAAATAAAATAATTTTAATTTTGTGGAAGATTTCACTAGTAATGCCAATAGTAGTTTAAAGTAAAGAAGCAAACAGTGAAGTTGAAGCCAGTTCATTTGAAAACATGCAGCCTGAAGAAAGCAAACAAAAAAATGGAGAATGAAAGTGATTGAAGAAAGCCTAAAGGATACAATAAAGCCAACTAATTTATGCATTATGGATATTTCATAAGGAGATGAGAGAGAAAAAAAGCATAGAAAATTTATTTATGGAAATAATGGCTGTGAAATTTCCCAAACCTGGTAAGAAGGTAGACATCCACATTCAAGAAGCCTAATGGTTCTTAAACCTGAAAATTATAAAAAAGTCCAAACTAAGCCACCAGAAAACTAAAAAAAGTTTGATATAATCTAAGACATTTAGTGAGTGCTTGGAACCATGAAAAATATATTCACATACACATACACACACACACACACATGTATAAAACTACTCATGAAAATTTTACTTTATAAATAAGACACAGTAAGGTGCTAACAATAGCTCATCAAAAGAGACCAAATATTATAGTATAATAAAAATGTGTTTGTTGTCTTTCTCTCTAATATCTTATTGCAAGATACCTACACACTTTTTTACTGTGCTGATGACAGTGATACAATACCTATGTTATGCTTTCAATATTGTGTATTAGAAGCAACCAGCACTCACCCACTTCTTTGAGAGTTGGCATCAAAAAAGGAGAGACCAGTTGCTCATCAAGATAAGTGTGAAAAAAATGATGAATTTCAAAACTGTACAAAGACTTGGTGGAGAATGTCCCAGCACCAAGCAGGTGGAAGCACAGCAGAGCGTGGAAGAAACCCAGTAAATACAACTTATACAGAAATCACAGTGTAAATGTTCTGTCTGAAGATTTGGTGTATTTATAGAGGGCTGGTCCTGGAGAAGTTCTTTGTGTTTTGCAAAATGTATTCATGGCACTGCAATTTGGAGTTATACTGAGAAAGTCACATCTGAATTTGTTGCTTTTGGAAACAAAAGCACCCAGATTTTCATTTCCTCAAGAACACAAATTAAGTATCACCACAGTCTCAGCAAGCATCTACCTTGAGAGCAGGTTTGGCCCCAGGTGAGCACCACTGAAACAAATCTGCTGAAAACTCTATGCCTTGGGAAACAAATCAGTGCCACAGAAGGGAGCAAAACTCAATTCCTCTTTAAGTTGATTTTGTCAAATGGCCAGTTGAAGTTTGAAGGACGGAGCACGCACACACAATTATGTACAGGACATGAGACTTAGACTGCAGAGTTGTGTGCTGTGGACTGCATAAGGCAAGATGCCCTTCCACCAGTGAAGATAATTTATTTTTTAACTTTGTTTTTGTTTCTTTCACTTTCTATCTTTCTCCAGCTTTCTTTTTTCTCTTTTGCAGTTTTCTCAGTTTTGTTTTTATTCCCTTTTCAACTAATTTTACTATTTTAAATTTTGCCCCATCTTTCCAGTTCATGTTGTATTGGTTATAATAGATTTTGCATGTTTTTCACTTTATTATGAATCTGAGTTGTTTTTATTTGCTTTGCTCATTATTAAATGTCCTTTCTGTGAGTTTGGGATTAATTCTGACATATCAAGCAGCGGAAAGTTCCGCCTCTGAACTACACACCTGGACACTCTAAGAGAAATCACAATTAACTCCATCCATTACCCAGCACTGCTTGAACCTTGGCGGATATTTCAATTTAAAGAATACCAGTTTTAAAGCCATCAATCAATGGACCAGTCCCAACTAGGCACAACAAAGTTGTGATAGAAGAACAATTCCAGAACACTCACCCCTACACACCAGAGCAATAGCAGAAAGATGAAGATTGTGAAATTTCACCTTTGAGGGATCTCAGCATATATTGGTTCCATATCCTGACAGACCAAACATTGATGATAAGATTGGATGCATAACCACAGACAGGAACTCCACACAGTCCACTATCTACAACACAACTTCCAGAACTACCACAGGGATTTCACTCTTCTGAGACCTAAGAAAAAGTGGGTCTCTTAGGCTCTGACATTGTATGTATGGTGTCAAGAGCCACAAATCAAGTTCAAAGAAGCAACGAGTAAATTACACCATGAAGTCCAGTTGTAAATCAATTAACATTACACCACAAACTGACATGAGAATACATTGACCAAAAAAAGCTGACTGTGGCCATGTGTGGTGTCACATGCCTTCAATTACAGCTATTCAGGAGGTGGAGATCATAAGGAATACAGTTCAAAGTCAGTCTGAGCAAAATGTTAGCCAGACTCCATAACCACAAACAAATCAGGCAAGTTGTTACATTCTGTAACCCCAGCTACATGGGAGGCTTATGTAGGAGAATCACAGTCTGAGGCCAGCCTCAGGGGAAAAAATGAGACCCTATTTGAAAGATCACCAAAAATCCTGGTTTTTGGTTTAAGTGGTAGATTGCCTGCCTAGCACATGTGAGGCCCTGAGTTCAAACCCTAGTACCTCTCCCACAAAAAGAAAGCAAAGAAAGTAAAGGCTGCTCCCTCAGAAGACTCTCACTTAAAAGTGGATGAGATAATCAGAGCAACAGACATGCTAATCTCAATATATTATCTAAAGAAATAAGAAAAATAGGCAAAATTTCTCCTTCAAAATTTCATAAATGACTCCAACGATATTGAATAAAATGGCTATTGGATAAAATGATAAAGAATTTTTAACAGTCATGTGAAAAATGATGAACGAATTCAAAGAAAACATGAATAAATAGATGAATAAACTAAGGAATGCAATGTAGGTTATGGAAAGAGCAATTGAATGAATTATACACATTCTGCAAAAGAACCAAATGAAAATTTTGGACATGAAAAGTTCAAAAAATCAAATGTAAAACTCAGTTGAAAGCCTCAGAATAGACTACATCAAGCAGAAGAACAAATCTGAGGACTTGAGGACAAGGTCAATGAATTATCACATTGAGCTACTGATAAAATTAATAAGAATGAATAGGGCACACAAGATTTATGGGACAATTTTTACACTTGATCTTAGCCAAAAGGCCGAGAAGCGATGTGGGACAATTTTTAAAAACCAAACTTACAAAAGACCACAGCCCAAGCATTTTCTCACTCTCCACTTCCTGGTTGCCATAATTTGTGTTGCTCTGCTCTGCCATATGCTCCCCACCATTATGAACTGAGACCTCTTAAATAATCCTTGCTTCCTGAAATTGTTATTATCAGCTATTTTGGTCACATTTACAAAAAGCTACCTAACACAATACTAAATAAACAGTAGCTGAGGGAATTATCTCCACTAGACTTGGGGTTACACAAAATGCTAAAAGGATTTCTTTAGGTTGTAATGAAAGTACTCTAGATAACAACATGAAAGTACTTAAAAATGTAGCACTTCTTGATAAAATATATAGACAAAAGCAGAATACTGTAGTAATTTTACAGTGATAAAGCACTTTCCACATTGGTATAGAAGTTAAAAGATAAGAGAATAAATAAACTATACCCATTAAAATATGTTTGTAGATTCATAACATAAAAACATGTAATTTCAAACATCAATAACATAGTAAAAGTGCAAAACTATTTTATGAGATTGAAATTTTACCAGCTTAAAATAGTTATAACTGAAAGATGTTTTATGTAAGCATCATTGCAACTGTAATACAAAAACACCCATTAGAAAGAACCCAAAAACCTCAATTTAAGACCTGAAACTTTGAAGCTAGTGCAGGAAAGAGCAGGGGATACACTGGAATTAATAGGAATAGGCAGTGACTTCCTCAGTAGAACTCAAGTGGCTCAGCAACTAAGAGAAAGGATTGACAAATGTGACTACATGAAATTAAAAAGCTTCTGCACAACAAAGGAACAGATCACCAAATTGAAGAGACAGCCCACAGAATGGGAGAAAATCTTTGCCAGCTATACATCAGACAAGGAACCAATAACGAGAATATACAGGAATCTCAAAAAACTAAACTCCCAAAAAATCAATGACACAATGAAGAAATTGGCAAATGAATTGATCAGAACTATTTCAAAGGAAGTTCAAATAGCTAAAAAAAAAAAAAAAGGAAATTGAAAAAATGCTCACTGTCTGTGGCCACAAAGGAAATGAAAATCAAAACCACATTAATATTAAACCTCACTCCTGTTAGAATAGGTACCATCAAGAACACAAACAACAAAAATTGTTGAGAAGTGTGTGGGGGGGAAGGAACCCTGTTGGTAGGATTTAAATTAGCACTACTAAGGAAAACAGCATGGAGGCTCCTGAAAAACTAAAAAATAGAGCTGCCATATGATCCAGCAATTCTACTCCTAGAGATATACCCCAAGAAATTTAAGTCAAGTTGTAATGAAGGGACCTGCACACACATGTTTATTGCAGCATTATTCACTATAGCTATGCTATGGTAACAGCCAAAATGACCCACTACTGATGAATGGATTAAGAAATTGTGGTATTTATATACAATGGAATTTTACTTAGCCACAAAGAATGAAATTTTGTCATTTGCTGACAAATGATTGGAACTAGAGAACATCATCTTAAGTGAAATTAGCCAGGTTCAGAAGGCCAAAAGCCAAAAGCTTCATGTTTTCTCTCATATATGGATAAAAGACTTAATATAAATGCAGAAATATTATGAAAAACAGGTCATGCTAAGGGGACATCACATATGAGAGGGGGAGGGTAAAAGAAGGAAGTTAAGAATGTAAATATGGTGATGTATTCCTACAGAAGTATGAATATAGAATTTTTAAACCTTTTTAAGCCACCATCAAAAGGGGACTAAGGTAGAAAGAAGAATACATATACATATATATATATATATATATATATACATATATATACCATACATATATGGTATATATATATGTTACATATATATACCATACATATATGGTATATATATGTATATATATATATATATGCAAATTTCACAAGACATTCCTTTTGTAGCTATCTTAAAAAAACTAAAATGTCATTATTTTTCATTTACAAAATCAGAGAACAGGAGGGCAGAACAGGTCCTGCCTGTTGTGGTTGGTACCAGTGGGATGGGTTAGGAGGTGGCGAAAGGGTGTAGGAGGGTGAATGTAGTGCAAATACTGTGTACACACATTTGGAAATGGAAAAATGGTACCTGTTAAAACTATTGCAGAGATAACTATCTTGAAATAAAAGAGAATGGTGGAGGAGATGATAAATTTGATACATTGTAATAAAATTTATAAACCCCCATCCAGCACAATAACAACAAAAAAGAAAACACCCAAAAGAAAATGAGAAAGGATTTTGTAGGAGAAACAAGCTAATTATATTTCCACTGTTGGGAAAACACAAATGATGAACCAAGAAGAATTTTATAATATTAATATGGGGGATTATTGTCACCAACAAGCAAGCATTGACTTTGGCAATAAATTCCACCTGGGCATCCCCCAAAATAACTTTGAAACTATCTGCTTGGAAATAACATCAGGTCTCTCAGTGTGAGAGTTCTGTTTTCAAGTGCCTCCATTTTTAGATGCTAGTCACAAGCTCCATGTTATTTTACACATGCTTCTGACATTATAGTTATAAATCAAGGTTTCTGCAGCTATTTCCTGAGGTCTGAATAATGTGTTTGAGCAGCTCTTAAAATTGAGGGAAACATTTACTTATATTTATCAGTTTAATATAAATGATATTACATGGGATAGAGATGAAGAGATGAATAAGAATGAGTTATGGAAGTAGTGGTATAGAGTTTCCATGCAATTTCTGTATGTGTCACCCTCCAGGAACCCTCATGTGTTCAGCTATCCAGAAGCTGCTAGAAATGTATCCTTTTGGGGTTTTGAGGGGACATAATTGCATATCTAATGCTAAAAAACTAGGCGTGGAAACCCAGCAAGGGCTATATGTTCAGATTATTCAGCATTCTTTACTTGTCAGCATGGGACAGAACCTCTTGCAAAATGGTGATCTTACCCTATATATAAAACCATAGTCAAATCATGTCACTGTAAAAATAATCAACCAAACACAAGAAAAATAGCAAGAGAGGAAAAGACTAAGGGAAAGGCTATATGAAAGAGAGAAACCAATTCAAAAAATGATTTGGTAAGTATTAATTATAAATTATAAACAGATCAAGCTATTTATTGCAGCACTATTCACAGTAGCAAAGCTATGGAAACAGCTAAAATGCCCCACTAGTGAAGAATTTTTAAACCATGTAAATCACCATAAGAATGGGACTAAGATAGAAAGGAGAAAATTAAGAGGATGAAACACTTCCAGTTATAATACATATATATATGAAAATGTCACAATGAAACACACTGTATAGTTATCTTAAACAAACAAAAATATATATTTTAATTTTTTTTTTACAAAAATGAAGAATAGGAAGGCAAAACAGGTCTTGCCAGGGTGTTGGTATCATTGGGAGAGTGAGGATATAAGGAAAGAGTGTAGGAGGGTGAATATGATGCAAACATTATGTATACATATATGTAAATGGAAAAATGAGACCTGTTGAATTTTTCCCAGTAATGGGTGAAGGGGGATAAAGGAGAATCATGAAGTGGGTAAATTCAACTATGATACTGTAAGAACTTTTCTAAATGTCACATTTTACCCCCAATAAAACAATAATAAAAAAATAAGAAGGAGGCTGGAGACTAGAAAAAGAATGAATTAAGCTAAAGATGCTATGAGGAAATAACAAATATCTGAGCAGAAATAAATGATAAGAAAACAGAAAATTTTGACAAAACTAACAACTTTTTTGAAAAGATAAGTACATAAAATTGAAAGACATTTAGCTAAAAAAAGAAAATGAGAAAATATTCAAATAAATGAAATCAAGCTTCAAGGAGAAGACATTACAATTAATACAATATAATGAAAATGAATCCAACTGTGTCATTAATTATAATACATAAATAAATTGTATAATATAGAATTTGTAGAGACAACCTATTCAAACTAATCATGATGAAATTGCAAGTAACAATATACCTGTAACTAGTACAGACATTTAATCACTAATTAAAAACATCCTGACAAAGAAAAGCTCAATAGCAGATGTCACAATTAGAGAAATCTACCAAATATTTGAAGAAGAATAAATGCCATTTATTATTATTATTCATTTATTCACATATGCATATATTGTTTGGGTTATTTCTCTTCCCTGCCCCCCGCCTCCACCCTCTTCCCCCTCCCCCTCGCTTCCAGACAGAACCTATTCTGCACTTTTCTCCAGTTCCGTTGAAGAGTAGAAATAAGCAATAATAAAAAAGACATAGCAGTTTCACTAGTTGAGATAAGGACAGCTATACAGAGAGATTCCTAGCATTGCTTTCATGTACAAATGTGTTACAACCCTGGTTGATTAATCTCTAAGTGATCTTTACACTGGTTCCTGATTCTTTTCTCTCATGTTGACCTCTGTCACTTTAAGGTTTCTGTATTAGCTCCTCTGGAGTGGGGACATCAAATGGATTCATGTTGTGGGTTTTCTACCTATCCCCACACTTCCTGTAGGTGTTCTCCCCTTGTAATGTGACCCAAGTCCTACAACATTGCTGTATTTGCCCTAGATCTAAAGACCGCATGTGAGGGAGAACATATGATTTTTGTTCTTCTGAGTCTGGCTAACCTTGCTTGGAATGATGTTCTCCACTTCCATCCATTTACTTGCAAATGATAAGATATCATTCTTCGTCATGGCTAAGTAAAATTCCATTATGTACAAATACCACATTTTCTTGATCCATTCATCAGTACTGGGGCATTATGGTTGTTTCCATAACTTGGCTATTGTGAATAGTGCTGCAATAAACATGGGTATGCAGGTGCCTTTGGAGTAAAGTGTGTCACATTCCTTTGGCTGTATCCCCAGGAGTGGGATTATTGGATCATATGGCAGATCTATGTTTAGATTTTTAAGAAGCTTCCAATTTTTTTCCAGAGTGGTTGCACCAGCTAGCATTCCCACCAGCAGTGTATGAGGGTTCATCTTTCCCCACATCCTCACTAACACCTGTTGTTGGTGGTGTTTTTGATGATGGCTATTCTATCCGGGG
The DNA here is from genome assembly GCF_047511655.1 of Castor canadensis. Classification (NCBI taxonomy): domain Eukaryota; kingdom Metazoa; phylum Chordata; class Mammalia; order Rodentia; family Castoridae; genus Castor; species Castor canadensis. Next base: position 27,653,375 of record NC_133405.1, read on the forward strand.
TGAGGTGAAATTTTAGTGTGGTTTTGATTTTTATTTCCTTTATGACTAGAGATGGTGAGCATTTTTCCATGTGGTTTTTGGCCATTTGAATTTCTTCTTTTCAGAAAGTTCTATTTAGCTCAGTTGTGCATTTAGTAATTGATTATTGATTTTGGGAGAGTTTAGTTTCCTAAGTTACCTGTATATTCTGGTTATCAGTTCTTTGTCTGATGTATATCCAGCAAATATTTGCTCCAACAATGTGGGAGTTCTCTTCAGTTTAGAGACAATTTCTTTTGTTGTGCAGAAGCTTTTTAATTTTATGAAGTCTCATTTGTCCATTCTTTCTCTTAGTTGCTGAGCTGTTGGGGTTCTATTGAGAAAGTCCTTGCCTATACCTATTAGTTATAGAGTGTTTCCTGCTCCTGCCTGTACTAACTTCAGAATTTTGGGTCCGATATTAAACTCCTTGATCCATTTTGAGTTGATACTAGTACAGGGTGATAAACATGGATCTAATTTCAGTTTCATGCAGATAGATAACCACTTTTCCCAGCAACATTTTTTGAAGAAGCTGTCCTTTCTCTATCATATATTTTTGGTCCATTTGTCAAAAATGAGGTGGGTATAGTTATATGGATTCATATCCTGGTCCTCTATTCTGTTCCACTGTTCTCCATATCTGTTTTTGTGCCAGTACCATGCTGTTTTTATTGCTATTGCTTTGTAATATAGTTTGAAGTTGGGTATTGTGATACCACAATCATTGCTCTTCTTGCTGAGTGTTGCCTTGGCTATTCATGGTCTCTTGTGTTTCCAAATGAACTTTAGGGCAGATTTTTCAATCTCTGTGATGAAAGTCATTGGAACTTTGGTAGGAATTGCATTAAACATGTAGATTGCTTTTGGTAGTATAGCCATTTTTACTATGTTCATTCTACCAATCCATAAGCATGGGAGATCTTTCTATCTTTTGTAATCTTCCTCATTCTCTTTCTTCAGGGGTTTTAATGCTCCTTGTAGAGGTCATTCAAATCTTTTGTTAACTTTACTCCTAGATATTTGATTTTTTAAGGCTATTTTAAATGGAATTGTTTCCATATATTCCTTCTCAGTTTGTTCATTGTTGGTATATAGAAAATTTAATGATTTTTGTAAGTTGATTTTGTATTCTGCCACTTTGTGGTAGCTCTTTATGTTGTCTAGGAGTTTTTGTGTAGAGATTTTTGGATCCTTAATGTATAGGATCATATCATCTACAAATAGGGATATTTTGACAGTTTCTTTGCCTATTTATATTCCTTTTATTGCTCCTTCTTGTCTAATTGCTCTGGCTAGAAATTCCAGTACTATTTTGAATAGGAGGGGGGATAGTGGGCACCATTGTCTCATTCCTGATTTTAGGGGAAATGGTTTTGGTTTTCACCATTAAGTATGATTTTGGCTTTAGGTTTGTTATATATAGCCTTTACAATGTTGAGGTATATTCCTTCTATTCCTAGTTTTCTTAGAGCTTTTAACATGAAGTGGTGTTGTATCTTGTTGAAGGCTTTTTCTGGATCTATTGAGATGAGCACATGGTTTTTGTTTTTGCTTGTATTAATGTGCTGTACACAATCAAACCCTTAAACAACAAAGATAACTAAATTAGAGGGATCACCACATACCTGTCAATACTAACTCTGAATGTTAGTGGACTTAATTTCCCCATCAAAAGACACTGATTGGCAAATTGAATTAAAAAGGAAATCCAACAATCTGCTGCCTACAGGAGACCTACCTCATTGACAGAAATAAGAACTGGCTGAATGTGAAAGGCTGGAAGAAGATCTACCAAGACAATGGCCCATGTAAACAGGCAAGTGAAGCAATACTTACCTCAGATAAAGTATACTTCAAACTTACATTGATCAATCAAGACAAAGAAGGACATGCTATACTAATAAAAAGGGTAATACACCAAAAGGAAATAACAATTATCAACCTATATGTACCCAATGTCAACACACCCAATTTCATCAAACCTACTCTGAAGGACCTAAAAACATATATAAACTCCAACACAGTGATAGTGGAAGACCTTAATAGCCCCCTATCACCAATAGATAGGTCATCCAAACAAAAAATCAATAAAGAAATCCTAGAACTAAATCACACCATAGACCAAATTGACCTAGATGATGTCAACAAAATATTTCATCCAACTGCTGCACAATATACATTCTTCTCAGCAGCTCACTGAACCTTCTCCAAAACTGATCATATCTTAGGGCACAAAGCAAGCCTCAACAAATATAAGAAAATGGAAATAATCCCATGCATTCTATCTGACCACAATGCATTAAAACTAGAAATCAACCACAAAAACAGCAGTAAAAAACATGCAAACAATTGGAAGCTGAACAACACATTGCTCAATGATCAATGGGTAATCGATGAAATAAAAGTGGAAATTGAAAGTTTCCTGGAAATTATTGAAAATGAAAATACGACCTACCAGAACCTATGGGAAACAGCAAAGGCAGTCCTAAGAAGAAAGTTTATAGCCATTAGTTCATTTATTAAAATGAGATCAGAAAGATCTCAAACCAATGATCTAATAGTACAGCTTAAGCTCCTAGAAAACCAAGAACAAGCAAACCCCAAAACAAGCAGAAGGAGAGAAATAATTAAAATAAGGGATGATATCAATGAAATAGAAACAAAAAAATGCAAAGAATTAATGAAGCAAAAAGCTGGTTCTTTGAAAAAACAAATAACATTGACAGACCCCTGGCAAACCTGACTAAACTGAAGAAAGAAAAAACCCGAATCAGTAAAATCAGAAATGTAAAAGGAGAGATAACAACAAACAACACTGAAATCCAGGAAATCATCAGAGACTACTTGGAGAGCCTATATTCTAATAAATTTGAAAATCTTGAAGAAATGGACAGATTTCTAGGTTGTTATGACCATCTAAAACTGAACCAAGAGGATATTAATCACCTGAACAGATTTATAAAACAAAATGAAATTGAAGCACCAATAGTCTCCCCCAAAAAAAAAAGTCCAGGAACTGATGGATTCTCTTCTGAATTCTATCAGACTTTTAAAGAAGAACTGATACCAACCCTCCTAAAACTGTTCCATGAAATAGAAAGGGAAGGAACACTGCCTAACTCACTGTATGAAACCAATATTACTCTCGCCCCAAAACCAGACAAAGACACCTCCAAAAAGGAGAACTATAGGCCAATTTCCTTAATGACTATCGATGCAAAAATCCTCAATAAAATAATGGCAAACCAAATCCAATGACACATCAGAAAGATCATTCACCACGACCAAGTTAGCTTCATCCCAGGGATGCAGGGATGATTCAACATAAGCAGATCTCTAAATGCCATTCCTTTTCAAATTCATCTTTAAACTGTCAGAAAAAAATACTATTAGATCACAAACAAATTCAGAAACGATGCAGAACAGACAAACAACATACAAAAATTAGTGACATTAACATATATTAACAAGCAAAAATGCTAACAGGAAATTAAGAAACTAATATTGCCAAAAGTAATTAAAGAAGATGAAAATATGTGGAAAGACATCCCACATTTATAAATGGAAAGATTTAATATTATTATTTTGCTATCCATAACATACAAACTGGTCCACAGATTCAGTGCGATCTCTTTCAATATCCCAAATGCATTTTTGAAGAAAGAGATAAAGTAGTCATAAAATATATGGAATCACATAGGATCCAGGAAAATTAAGACAATCTTAAGAACACAACTGTAAACATCAAATTTCCTGATTTCAAAATGTACTCCAAAGTTACAAGGCAGACTAGCAAACAGGTAAAATAACCTGCCATGGACCCCCCACTTCTCTTAAACAAACAGATAGCCTACTTCCCCAGCATGGCCCTGAGCTCTCTCTAGAGCAATAAATCCCCTCTAAGTTGTCCAAAGAGGTGCCTTTGGGTCTGCCTTGCTTTTTGAAAAAGGCATGCCCCCAATCTGACTTCCCAGCCCAAGTTCTCTTACTTAGGACCTTATGCATATTGGTTGCATCTCATATGTACAATTAAAGGCCTAAAAATTAACATAAGCACATGTGAAGAATGCCCCTTGTTATGTGATAAGGCTGTTTGAAATAAATCTGCCAGTCTCCCTAGCACCTCCCTAATGATTGCCCAGATTTTTCCTGCTATACAAGTTATGAAATTGGGCTTAAACAAAGAAATCAGTACTTCCCTGATTTCTGGCTAGGGCCCACTACTTCCCTGACAGTGGTTTTTCCTTACTCTATTTTTTTCCTTTTCTTTCAATGAGATTTTGCTACTGTTCTGCAATTTGTGTCTCTGTCCAGTTCTCTGTTCAGGTAACACAACAACTCAGAATTTTCTGGACTAGTGTTTTCTTAAACCACTCAGTCCAGTAACAGTTATAGCAATAAAGATAGGTCAGTGAACTGGAATAGAAAGTCCGTAATTAAAGCCACATACAGAAATTGATAAGGGTACCAAAAGAATACCATGGAGAAATTACAGCACTCTTCATTAAATTGTGTTGGAAAGTTGAATATCCACATGCAAAAGAAAGAAATTGGGCCCTTTACATATACAATACATAAAAATAATCTCAAAATGGATTCAATACTTAAATGTAAGACATGAAACACTAAAACTCTTTGACAAAAACAGATAGAAACTTTATAACATAGATTTTGACAATGATTTCTTGCCCCAAAACATGGGCAACAACAAGACAAAAATAGACAAGTGGTACTAAAAGTTTCTGTACAGCAAAGGAAGTAATCAATAGAATAAAAAGGCACCCTACAAAATTGGAAAATTTTAAAACCATGTATCTGATAAGATGCTGATATCCAAAATACATGAGAAACTATTTTAACTCAAAAGCAAAGTCATATCTTATTAAAAAATGGATATAGGCCTTGAACAGATATTTCTCCAAAGAACATGTATAAGTGGCCCAAATGTATATTAAAAGATGTTTAACATTACAAATTATTAGGGAAATGAAAATCAATTCTACATTTATATAACACTTTATACTCATTAGCATAGCCATTATCACAGAAACAGAAGATAGTAAGTGTGAGGATGTTAAGAAATTAAAAACCTCATGCACTATTTGTGGTAATGTAAAATGGATCGGGATTTCCTTCAAAAAACATAACTACCATGAGATCCAAGAATACTCTTGTTTAGTCAGTTTTCTGTTTCTATATAAAATACCACAAAATATGTAATTTATTTTTAAAAAACTTTATTTAACTCATTGTTCTAGATGCTGGGATGAGGACCTTCTTTCTGATCTGAATTGTGCAGAATCCTGAGCTGGTGCTGAGCTTCATATGGTGAGAGAGAGCCATCCAAAAACAGAACCAAAGCTGGCTTTTATAAAATAATTACTCTCCAGCATAACACATTAACCAATCCATTCACAAGGAGAGAGCCCTGAAGAACTAACATTTAAAGATGCAACCTGTTCTTATTTCTTAATACATCAAAATGGAGATTAAATTTAAACATGAGGATTGAAGGGGGGGTGTTTAGCCCATCAGTCCTCCATAGAGTATTGATTCAAAAATATTAAAAGTGAATCCTAAACAGTCATTTGTACTCTTCTATTCAGAAGTAGGTAAGAGGTAGGTAATAACCTAAATGTCCATCAGCAGATGGATGAATAAAGAAAGTGGCATTTATACACACAGTGGAATATTAGTCAACCTTTATAAAGAATGAAAACCTGTCATTTTCAAAAACACGGATAGAAATGGAGATAATTATGCTAATTAACATATACCCCAATACCTGATTCAGATGTGAAATCTCCAATAGTTTATTCCATAGTGGTTTAAAGTAGAAAAAATAGTTGAGGACATGGAGAGAAGGGATGTGATGGGGAGATACTGATCATTCAGTATTAAGTTATACTTAGGTAACAGCAATTTGCTCTGGTGTGTTGTTGCACAGTAGGGTGACTATAGATAACAGTAATGCTTGCACATTTCATAAAATTAGAAGAAATGATTTTGAAATTTTACATAAAGAAATGATGTTTATGGGTTGGCACATAGCTGAAGTGGTAGAGCATTTGTTTAGCGTGCACAAAGCTCTGGGTTCAATCGCGAGAACTGACAAAAATTGATAAATATTTGAGGAAATAGATATGTTTAACATGATTTAACCATTACACAGGTAGTAGTTCTTTATCAGGATACCTGCCTCCAGGAGCAACCAGATGAACAAAGAATGGTGTTCTTTAGGACTAGTATCTGGCAGGTGCAGTCCTGGGTGGTGGGGGCAAAGAAACCCAGGCATACAGTAAGCACTTCAGTGGAGGCTGGGGTGCAGAGGTGGGCCTGGCTACTGAATCCACTCCTTACGAGGCCTGCCTTTATGAGGCTTTAGGGAGGAAAGAAGGTCGACCTCTCCGAAAGCACTGCAGAGTGCACCCTGAAGTGGCCACCAGCCCAAAGGTTCAACCACCTGTCCTATGTATGCTTTAAGCCACAGTACAGTCCCTGGCCTCAGTCATTAGAGACTAGTTTTTGCTCTTCTCCTCGTGGGTATGTGCATGTATGCATGTGTGTTTGTAACTAATATTTATAAAAGCCCATGGTCCTGCTACCTGCAAGACAGCAGAGAGAGAAGAAATCTACTCAGAAGTCAAAATCCTAGGACCCTTCCAATGTCTTCTCTCTGGCATTCATGTTTCCACAGCAAGTAGAAAAGGAGACTTTAAGGAAAGGAATACTTTTATTTCTTGAGAATACCACTTATTATACATAATTTTATTCCTGCATCATGCAACCCCATAAACACCCTTAACTATGTTGAGCTCTCATATTCTTCCACAAGTTCCCTTCCTTACTTCTCAAAATTTGAATGAATATGAATGATTTTGTTGATAACTGTAGTTTTTTCACCCTCTCTTCTTTTCCTCCCTACTTTTCTTCCTTCCGTCCCTTGTGCAAAATAATTGTTTTACTAGTATTACATAGAAATGCATTATACAACTGAAGATAATTATACTTTTCAATATAGTGATGCTATGGTAGAAAACTGTACCCACTGGAATTGAGACTATTTTGCTGGGCAAGAGATGTTTTAATGCTTAAATGTAAATAAAGAACAGGAAATTTTTGGTAGTATTTTAATAATGTTACCATCTTTGTATCCAACTTGGAACTTCTGTAAATGTATAAAATAAAAATTATTAAACTTCCATATGAAGAATTATATTTAGACCCAATGAGTATTGGTGCTATGAGCTGTATCTTCTTGTAGCAAAGTCTCAAAGCCTCTAAAACCATTATACCATAGAAAATCTAACAAATAATCCAGTTGTCCAGATAGCCAAGACTTTGGGTCTTTCTCACATGCCATAAAAAATTAAGATAAACTGATAAAATAATTAACTTCAAATTGGGTTTGGTGATTAATAATCAAAGTTGTTTATTGACAGCAAAATTTATCATCATCAGTTAGTACTTTATCTAGATTAGTTTTAAATATATTAAGGCAAGTTTTTTACAGTATTTATTTTTCCTTACATATGTATACATTTTTCGTGCCCCTTCCCCCTCCTCCTACCCCAACCCAGTGAATTATTTATCTCTTTGGTTATTCATACACACTTAAATCTGTAATCATCTTTTCTTTAAAATTTACTGTTTTCTCCTTTCAACTTTTCATATCATGTTGGCTTTATGAAAAATTCTAATTTCAGAAGGTTGCATGAAGTCATTTAGTTCATGACCCAACATTTTATAAGCAAAGAAACTAGAACCATCATATGTTGCATAGGACCATCAAGATCATGCAGCTTGTAAGTGTCAGAGAAAAGGCAAGACACCAGTTCTCCCATTTTCCAGTTGAAAGGCCTTTCATTAGCTTCCCAATTCCATACTTTCTCTCACCACAAGTGGGTACATTTTCACCTCTTGGCCATGTTCTAATCTCTGGAAATTTCTAGTGAAGGATTAATTAAACTAATTTCTAATTATGGATGTCTGATTATTCATTCATTTACAGTGTTGGTTTTTAGGCTCTTGAGATACAAACTGAAATGCAGACTCCAACCTGCTTGCCCTAGAGATACTCAAAATCTTGTGGGAGAAACATAATTACAGTAGTGTAATAAATGCTACAGTAAAAAATTTTATGAGGTATTGAGGGGGAACAAAGGAGAAAGCTCCCAGCCATCTGTCTGGGATAGTTGTGAAATTATGTTTGGGGAAATTCATGGAGGAACTGTTACTCAAGTTGATTTTAGATGACTTCCAGTAAATTATGTGTCTAATATCATACATTTGTATAGAGTTCAGATGTGCAGTTTCTGAATTCATCTTTTTCTGGACCAAAGAGAAAAGTATTATGATCACTATACCAAGATCTACTTGACTTAAAGTGAATTAGTCTTCTTGGCTTATCTTCATCTGCAAAAGGGGTATTTACCCAAACCCTTCCCACCCCTGCTAGAATAGATGCAGTTCCTCTACATGCTCTCAGTGTTATATGGTTCTTTCCATCAGCACATGTATATCATTGTACTAGGATTGGCAGGTATGAGTCTGTCTTCTTACTCATTTGTGAGTTCAGTTAAAGAAAGGAGCGTATCACTAACAGATGCCTGGCAAGTGCCAGGGATTCATTGTTGGAAGATGAATGAAATGTTCTCTGACTAAATATGACTGCTTCATGTCTTCTTATTCTCGTTCATTTACTCACTCTCTCATTCATTCATTCATTCATTCCACACATAGTCGTTGAGCAACTACACTATTTCAAGATTTCTGCTAGGTAGTAGTCACACACCTTTCTCTTCTCTCACAGAGTTCACTGTCTAGTGGAGAAGAGCACAAGCTAGCATGTGATACGGTTAAGTGTTAAGAGGGGAAAAATAAAGGGTTCACAGGTTACACAGATGGGACTGTCTCCGGAAGACTAAGGAGCATTTCAGGCAAATGAAACAGCATGGGCATGTTCCTGGAGACAAGAAAGTATGAAACAACTGAAAACAAAGTTTCAAAAATCACTAGAGAATAAGGCTATAGTTTCTTTACCTGCAGGCAATCAGAAATTATAACCTGACATAACCAGGGTTGGTCATCACACTTGAAACATGAGAGAAGTACTCTGACTGCTAGACTAACAGACCACGTGCTAAAACAAATTCCATAGAGACTCAATACATTTGTCTTTATCACTCAAAATCCAAATGATAGACTCTGCTTTTCATTTGAGCCTCACCAACACCAGCTCCACAACAATTCTTCTTCCAACTCAACTACCTCCAATCCTTCAGTAGTTTCCAAAACCATTCCAATATGGCTTCCAGAATTTTTAAGCAAAAATTCATTCTTCATCACTTCCACAAATGTTCCCACCAATAACTGGAGGTAAGCTCACCTTTAAATATCCTGTTGATTGGCTCCAGAAACCTCTTAAATAGTGATTTTATGTGTCCATGCAAAACCCACATGCCTTTGGAGGTGGAGCGTTCCGTTTTATCCCTTTAATAGTTTGAGAGTTACACTATTTAACTTTCTTGTAAAAAGTGAAAAGAACTCTGGTCCTTTGAGACACATACTACCCAGTAACCCTCCTAATTTTTCCTGCATTTATCCATGACTCTAACAAATGTCTCACAGTTATTTCTCCATCACTGTTTCTGAAAACTCTCACAATATCTCCAAATCCTCTCAGTTAACTGACTTTATCATCTCCAGTTAGTTCTTCACAATTTCCTTTCAGCAATCCACTACCATACAAACCTTGGACCTTGTTATTCCTTATAACTGTTATTATAACAGGAACTAACCAAATAATATTGTTTTCTGAACCAAACTTCTGTTTATGGTTTGAAATCCATTGATACTTACATTCTATCATAATTCATCAGGCCCCTTTTATATTTGCTCCTCTACATATTCAGGTTAGATTCCATGGTTCATAATTTTAACATCTTTGCTTAAATTCCAAACAATCTGACCCTTTGTCCTTCACACATTCTGAAAAGGTCCTAAACTGAATGAGACTTCTTAGATAAACTTCACATGCCTGCACCTCAGTAGCTCTGTCGAGCAATCTGTCATGTCTTCCGTTTGCTAGATTTCTCAATTAATGATCATCAAATTTATCAAGGACAAACTTGCCCAAAGAAGAAAAATGCCAACATTTCCTCAAGTCCCACCCATTATTTGATTTGTCCAATCTGAATTCTACTAAGTACATTTTGCTTAAAATCACCAGTGACCTCCATATCACCAGATTTGCTTATTTATAGACATTTTTATCCTCAAATTAACCTTTAAGCAGCATTTTACACACTGTACAATCATGTTCTTCCTGGAATATTCTTTTCCTTTGGCTTACAAGACACTATGCTCTCTCTATGGTTTTCATTTTACTTACATGTATATTCCATCTCTCTCTCCTCTTTTGACTCATCTCTATCTACATTTCTGTCATAGGTCATATTCCTTGAGACTTGATTTTCAGATTGCTTTGCTTTTTTCACTTTAAATTCATCCAAAACAATATTATCCATGGCTATGTCCTCAATCAATTCAAATATGTATCTCAAGCCCAATTTACTTCCTTCACTACTCATATATCCAATTGCCTAGTTATTCTATCTCCTTCTCATCTCAATTCAATTCATGGTGATCACCTCATGAATATGGCCAGACCTCTTCTCAATATTACAACATAATACATGGCACATTTATCCATTCAGTATTTCCAAGTGAGAAAAATCAACATGCTTTTTTTGACACATCTTTCTTTTTTAGCCCTATTAATCTTTTAAATTCACTGGAGATGTGGCTCGGTGGTACTGTGCTTATCTAGCATACTGGATTTCATCCACAGCACTGCATAAAAATATTCACATGAATTGTCATGTCTTGGAGATTTCCACTCATATATATTTAG